>NW_024962267.1:333532-421942 GCF_019238085.1 Lagopus leucura
AAAAAAAAAAAAAAAAAAAAAAAAGCAATTTCAGCATTCTGCTCATCTGGACAGCCTACCCACCTTCCCTCCATAGACAGCAATTACGGGACAGAAACAGCACAGCACTGAAGATGCATGTCAAAAGAAGCATCTGCTTTTTTGGCAAACTCCACACTGTTGGTGGCACTTGAATTATTGCTACACTGTTTGTCACAGGGTTAGACCACAGATGGCTCTTTTGGCTGACATGGGATCCGCTATGTCATTTTCTGTTTATTGAAGTTAAGAAATAAATTGAAGAACTTGTGCCTGGCCACGTACAAGGGAGTCAGTTCGTATTCACATCCCTTTGTCTGTGAATGCGGGTCCCATATGGGCAGGGTACCATACCAGCACTGCAGCAGCATTGTTAGTCTGCACCCCTCTATGCTATTTCAAAGAACAAAACATATCTTCTTTTTGGCAAAGCCATCATTTTGCTGTGCCAGTATTTAATGTGCAGTAACCCCCCAGCCTATTCCTGCCTCTCCTGCTGTGTTCTTTGAAGAAGCGGATGGGAGCGTACAGGCAGCTGGCTCCAGCCCTTTCTGTTACATTCCTAAATCTTAATCTGCCTCTGGCAGCCAGCGCCCATCTCACCACAGCCAGTAGCATCTGCAGAAGGAAAGGGCAGAAAAGGCCCTCCAGAATAAAAGCCAGTTTGGTAACACCTCATCGCCAAGACTGAATCCAGACAACCCTAGGAACACATCCTTTTCAGCTGCATAATTTATGCTTTACACTATGGACCAGTTTAAATATTTTATACTTCCTGCTCTGTTTGCAAATGTTTTTCTTTTTTGAAACTCCTAATGCATCGCATCTCCAGACTTAACTACTGCGCAGGCATTGGCAAAGAATAAAGTAGCAGAGAAACACTGTACAAGTGCAACAGTGAGGGTTTCCATCAGCCTGGCACTGAGTGGTCCCACCCTGTTGCTCAGCAGCTTGTTAAGTGCCTGCAGTAACACCTATGTAAGTCAGAAGGGCAGCATCTCACACTGCAGGAATGAATGACTTCTGAAAGTGCTGGACACCAGGGATATGTAACTGAGCACCACTGCCCTCCTTCCCTGCTCCACTACATGGTCCTTCGTAACATTTCTCTATGTTTCAAAGCTGACTGCTAGTTTTCCTCAGTACTCTCGTAAAGATGCAGAAGTAATCTATTGTTTCCTTTTTCTCAAAAACAAACAAAAACACACAAAGGAAAGACATCTGATCACAACTTTGATTTCAGGAGAAAAGTTTGATTTCCTTTCTTTTTCCTGAAAACAGCTCCTATCTGCTGCAGTACTATCTCTCAGAGGATGCAAGCAGCCAATGACACAACTGCAGGGGAAGCTCAAGCATTTAGCTTTAACAATAACTGCAGCCCCTTTGGTAACAGCCCTACCCATAGTGTGTTATCTGTTCCCCAAATGGTTCAAAGCTGCCTGTCCATCTAGCACAACAGGTACAGAGATCAGTAACAACTCTCTTACAGCAGGCTCCCCAGGAAGGTAAAGCTATAAGGCAGTCCAGGCCTGCAGTACCATCAGGGATGAACAAGAGCAAGACCAGTGGCAACTTTTCAAATGACTCCTTACGTAAGGAATTGCCAGTTAGCTGCATTTACACACATCAGCCTCGTTCCACTTCCACCTGTAGTTCTGTCTCCATTTGCACTCAAGACTTTTATAAATTCCAATACTGTATAAAATGGACAAACCAGAGAGCAGAACATACAATGTTGGCAAACCTTCCAAAGCAAGGCTTCTCTACAGAGTACCATTGAGCAAATTCTGCTTGGTTTGCACACTGCAACTAACATGCCAGTTTTCTCTGGGTTTTAATTAGGCTGTGTGTAGCACATACATGGCTGCAAATGAAATTCCTGAAGTTTTCTAAATGACTCCTGAGACTCTACGTAACATCTCAAAACTCAGAAGCTCAAATCTCACTAGAAAAGAACTGGAGTCAAACATTATTGTTTTTACAACATTTGCTTCCCTTGTATCGTTGTTCATCGCACAACAGGTGCTGCAGACCCCATGCAAAGGGCAGTGTGGGTGCCTGTCTGCATCAAACCAGCACAACAGGGATGTGGAAATGGTGCTCACCCACAGCTTTTTGCGATGCAACTGGAGCTGCAGTGATGCAAGAGCTGAGGAAGAGCTGCATGTCATGGAGAACCACTTCTAACAACTGGGACCAGTGGCTATCTGTTGTCTTCTGATACTTCACAGAGATGACTTCTCTTACAAGTTTATAAGAAAGTCCACCACAATGGCTTGCTTACAGCTTTGTAACAGTGATCCATTTCTACAAGCCTGCGACACAACAGACACATACATTCACACACAGGACCTCCCTCTGCCCATCAGGAACAGAGAGATTCACACAACTTTCCCTACGTAGCATGTGGCCATTTACCTTTGCACAGGCACCACAGAACAAATCTAAAATCAATTTAGCATGACTACATTTAACCCCTGGAAAAGACAGAAACAAAAAAAAAAAAGCTTCTCTAGTCAATGAGTTGTTCAGACAGATAACCAACAACTTTTATCCACAGCTTCTCCTATTATTGAAATGCTGCTTTGGAACAATTTTGGAGACATTGTAGACAACCTCAGACTGAGTTGTTCAGGAAACACTGGTTGCAAAACACAGAGCTTGAAAAGCAGCAAGAAACTTTGAATATGTCTCTCTAATTTGTTATCACCATACTGCCCACACACATAGCAACGATATCAGTGTTCTTTCAGACCTGTGCATCCCATCCACTAGGATATTGAAACCAATTAAAGATTGTTTCACTGCCGATCACTAAGGCAGCATCACACACCACACTTCCTACTTCTGCAGAAGCCGTACACCCAGCCCAGCTCCTGCAGGGGCTGGTGGTGCCATGCCATGAAATGGTAGCTGCACAGCTTTGGAGAGCAGTTGGTCCCAGAAAGGATGATACCTGCCTCTCAAAAGGCTATGAGCAGTTCTCTCTGCTACATTGTAGCCCTTTTTATTTGAAACCAAATGTGGAAGCTCCGAGCTCACTGCGCACCAAATCTGCAGTCAAACTACTTACAGATAACTGCCAGCTGACTGTTTTTTATATGCCCAGTCAAAGAAAAAACAAAAAAACGAACAAACAAAAAAATAAGGGGGCACATTTTTAAATTAGCAATATTACTTCAAGGATATTTGCATTCTTTTCATCTACTGCTTTCCGCTATTTTAAGGATCTACACCCACAACGAAGGTAACCCAGAGCACTAAATGCCCTTGGTCAGACACGGCCCTTCCCTAACAGCACGCTTTCCATTAACAGATCTCTGACCCTGCAACAAATGCAATAATGTGGCTCTGAGCCACCCAACTTTGGGTCAGAGGAATGCAGAGGCAGAACAAGGCTGGGGGTACAAATACCTCTGCCTGGGGCTGCCAGTGAGAGTACCACTGAGCATCATGCAGCTGCACCCTTAGTTGTGGCTGTTGCCATTAATTAGTCAAATGCCTACAGAACTTCACATCTAATTCTCGGGGTCAACTTAAGCCATGGAGAAAGGTAACTTAAGTCAGATCCTATTTAAACGACAAGCTTTCAGACTAAAGACAGTTCTGGGTAGTTAGCTAGTTCTGTTGTTGAAAGCTGTCTTGGGCAGCACGCAGAGCCCCATGACCCAGAGAAATTGGCTTAAGAAGTCTTTTTAAAGCACAAAGTTGCTGAACACTGATTAAAAACAATCTGGGGATGAGCTCTTTTGAACTTTCAGCCAGAAAAAAAGAAAAGTGTGACACATTTTGTTAAAAGGTATTAGGGAATCTAACCAATAAATGCATTCAATTCTCTTTATGCAAAGTTACTTAAAAAAAAAAAAAAAGTTAAGTGCTTCTCTAAGTGAAAGTGATCAAGGGTTTAGAGATGAGGAGGAGTCCTTCTGTGCATGGAAGCAATTCACAACAACACTAACACACCAGATCTGGGGTGTTTATGAAACAAAGCCAGGAGCTAGCTAAGATCAGCCTAGAAGAATCCAGCACCCAGTCTGATTTTATAACTAATAGGTTCCTTCTCTTTGCAAATAAGGAAACCTGGATTCCTTCAGCAGGATGACAGTCCTGAAGCTGCAAAGGAAAGCAGGATTAGAACCAAAGACTCACTCTTAAAAATTGGGGTGAGATTTCCATAGGTAAGCAAGCTCTGGTGGAGCTCCCCAGCAGATTCCTACCTGCACCAGTGGAATCACTCATCCTCACCAACCTCTTACAGTCTGACTGTGGCTGCAGGCTGAGTACGAGAAGCACAGATGGCCAAAATTTTTCAAACGTTGTTGATTGGGTGTTTTAAGCAAAAGAAAAAGTAAACTTTCATTAGCTGAACTTTCTGGGAGAAGTAGGATTTACAGCCAGAGACAAGGAAAAAGGCAGTAGAAAGGAGTGCAAAAGGGGTTGCCACAGCTGTAGGCAGGCATGGAGCCCGCAAGTGGCTGCTGAGGGAGGGACCACAAACTGCAATCACACTTCAAGGAACAGCTCTGTAAGACAGCTGAAAGCAACAGCCCTGCCCTCACAGGGGAAAAAAAGAAAAAAAAAGAAAAAAAAAAAGAAAAAAAAAAAGAAAAAAAGGAAGATCAGACTCCTTCTTTCACCATCAACGTTGACTCACGGAAACAGTAACAATACAGCATCAGACAGTCAAATAACCAGAAATGAAACCAGCTTCAGTTGTACACACAAACCACAGCAAATACATTTGGTACCCACGTCTGCAATTAAACCTTACAAGTACAGCGACAAGCAGCATGCACGAGCCCACTTGCTAAATCTTGGGTGAAATCCTGCCTCTGCAACCACATGAAGTGATGCTGCTCTGGCTTTAGGGTCAGATTTAACTTACAAACTTATCTGAAACAACTCTGAGTTATTCTTCCTTACAGAGCTGAGATGGTTATCCCTTATTGGATCCGATACTTGAGAACTGCTGTAAACTTTTTTTCTGTAACGACAATCTCCTCCAACATCTTTGTGCATGCTTCCAAAAAACCTTTTGTCCTTCTGCCTGCTTTATTTATTATTTCCTGTTCTTCTTGAAATTTGGAATTCTTATTGGAATAATGCAAACAAAAGGCCTGTTCTAACTTCCTTTCATGGTACTCATCAAATTTCTCTTCTGTTTTCCTTTCTAATTTGAAACTTCTTTCTTGCTTGGAACTAAGCAATAAACATATATATGCACACACATCTATACACACTTTGTAAACTCCAATAACTCTGACCAGTTTTCAGTTCTAGGGGAAAAATGGTTTTAAGTGGTTAAAAAATTTAATTCAGACATCTGAAACTCAAGCAATATAACACAGACTTTAAATTAAAATGTTGGTGACGTCATAGTTCATGACAATTAATGGTTCCATCACAAAATTTAGTATGCAAGTTAAATTACAAATGTTTAGCAACTGTACACTGAACAAACACAGGATAGCATTCTTTGCTGTGTGTTAAGTTAAAGGAAGCAACACTCCAGATAGCTGTTGGGTGAATGTCTGCCTGCATAATGAATCACTCAGACACTGCAGATCGTTGTTAATTCTGAAATGAAAATTAGGAGAATTAGCTAACACCTAGGAAGACTTCCAGATGTACTGCTAATACAACACTAAATACATGAGGAATTCCACAGCCAAGATAGAGTGGTCCTGGCAGCACAGATAATAGTACAGCTCAAACATACAAACAATTACAGCTCCAACTGCATAAGTGAAGCAGGCAGTGCCTCCAGCACTCACCAGCATATTTAGACACACGTGCGCTGTGTACCAGCCCAGCTGGCACAAACAACTGCAGCACCTGTGTGCAGCAGCCTCAGTTTCTGGAAGGGGCTGTTTTACTTGCACAGTGTCTGGTGCTGTAGAAACAGATGAACACTTAGACGTCAAACACAACTCAGAAATAAACTATGCCATTTGGGCACAAAGCCTGGTCCATCCACACTGTCATTGCGTTCTAGTCCTCAGCACAAGAATTCAGCGGAGGAATTTTGTCTCTGAACACATCAAAAAAAAAATGCAGATAAAAGAAAATACTCCAAATTAATGATCAACTCCTAAATACTATAACAAAAGGGTATCTCCAGGCTAACAGCAAACATTTTAAGAAAATTAATCATTTGCCTCTACTTCTTGCACAAACACTGTTCTGAACAACTGCTTTCAGCTTTGTTCTATTATGTGGGCAATTTCAATAAATAATATTTTTAATCAGAATATTCAGCTCCTACCTATGTCAATCTTATCAATCTTTGCAATTGTTGGATTTTTAATGCTAATAATCTTGTAAGCCATTACTAGTTTGCCACATCAGTCCCAGTAAACTGAAGTTGGAATGCGCCTTACATTCACTAGAAGAATAAACTGAAACATTTGAGAATATATCATTCAGTTGGAATTCAGAAGTAAAATGGGACAACAGAATTAAAATGGGAAACCTCCTTAAGAAGGGAAAAATATGAGATTTATTTAGCAGGAGAGATGAGGCCACAGAACCACTACAACTACCAGATTAAAAAATGTGCAAAATCTAGACCCTGGAACTTGAAGGAGTTATTCCTGCTCTGAGCAACATTTCGATGTCTGGACTCTGCCCTACCGCACACTAAACTTCTGCTTAGAAAGGAAGCCTACTACTAAGAGAAAAACAATATCTTCTTTTCAAAACTAGAGTTCTAGGCAGTTCTACCAGTCTAATTCCTTGCCAAAATGAATTCCGTCATTGTTATTAATCTGGAAATATCAATAAGAGTATTCATGTGAACATTCACATAGACTGTGAAGAAACTACTCACACAGCAAATGATGAGCAGAATTTGAGCATGAGGTTTTACAACTCTGAATAATCTGCTTTATCTTGAGCTTTAAAAGACTGACTTAAAACCAAATGAGGTTCAACAAGCTAAGTGCAGGGTGTCGCACTGGGGTCTGGGCAATCCCAGATATGTGCACAGACTGGTAGAAAAACTCATTGAGAGCAGCCCTGCAGAGAAGGACTTGGGGGTTCTGGTGGACAAAAAGCTGGACAAGAGCCAGCAATGTGCTCCTGCAGCTCTGAAGGCCAACAGCAGCCTGGGCTGCATCAACAGAGGGCTGGTAGCAGGGCAAGGGAGGTGATTGTCCCTCTCTGCTTTGTTCTCATGAGTCCCACCTGTGGTACTGCAGCCAGGTCTGGGGCCCCCAGAATAAGAGACACAGATTTGCTCAGAGGGCTGGAACACCTCCTCCTACACAGAAAGGCTGAAGGAGCTAGGCTTGTTCAGTCTGCAGAAGGCTTCATGGAGAACTCATTGTGGCCTTCCAGTACTTGAAAGGAGTTTAAAAACAGGAAGGGGACTGACCTTTTACATTGCCTGACAGTGACAGGACAAGAAGAAATTGATTTAAACTAAACGAGAGGGGATTTAGGTTAGATGTTAATAAGAAATTCTTCGCTGAGAGTGTGGTGAAGCCCTGGCACAAGCAGCCCAGAGAAGCTGCCGATACCCATCCCTGGAGGTGCCCAAGGGCAGGTTGGATGGGCCCTGGATAGCCTAAGCTTGTGGGTGGCAACAAGCCCACAGCGGGGGCTGGGACTCCATGATCTTAAAGGTCTCTTCCAATTTAAGCCATGCTGTGACTCTACGATCATTCTATGATGAAAAGTACATCTGTATACATGTATGATCGTGTGCGGGGGCTTATACATATGGATCCTTTTTTTTTTTTTTTTTTTTTTTTAACATATTAAGCTATTTAATAAGCCCAATAATTATAATATTAAGCACAATTGCAGTAATAACTGACCCACTTTAACATCGTACTACATTTCTGAACAAGATCTATAGGAAGTAGGAAAACCATCATTACCAAATACCTTTTGAAGAGTCAAACCAACATGGTTTACCTAGGATTATCCAAAATGTCTTTGACAAGACAATGAAATTTGAACGTATGTCAGTACCTTACTGAACTGTACTGTCCCTGAATAACCTTCATAGGTGTGGCCAACCTTGCAGTTTTAGCATCACCAAGACAATGAACTTTAGAAAAGGAAAAATGTGGAGAAGGAAAACTAGGGGATTCTGTAATTTTGGAGCAGTTCACTGGGAACAGTCACACACACAGAAAAGCACCTTTTGATTGAAGGATAAAATCAAAGGCTAATTCCATCATTTTGTATACTGGAATACAAAGCCAATACAAATACAAAGTTAATAATACTGAAACAACAACAGTTGCAAGTGAAACACTCGACATTCAGAGGTTGGACCCTACCAACCTAAGCCATTGCATGATTCTATAAACCTGAAAGAACAAAGGGATCAAGAGCTTCAGAGCCAGGTACTCTCATCAGCTGATCATAAGATGTAAGGAATGGTTACATGAAAAGACAAAGTGCCTTCTCTAATGACTAAGCCAGTTTTCAGCTGCACTTGATAGACCTAAGAACATTATGTTGGCAATGTAACAAAATCTGGTCCAAGAGTTAATCTGATTTTGTCACTGTAGCAATTAAAATACCAACATAATGCTGAAATAATTCATGACTTCCTTAACCATTTCCATCTTGCATTATGCTTCACGAGACTGCAGAGTATCACCAGTAGGAGTGGAAGAACATCACAGCATTTTTCTGCTAGTGCCACAATATGCCTTGAAGTTCACCAGAACTTTTAATGAACAGAAATTCTACATACTGAATTACATCCTGATATTTTTCACCATTAAAATGACTCAAGTTTTTAAGCATACTCCATAGCTCCTCAGTGCCACAGAATACTGCTATTGTTTTCCTTTTAAAAATTCCCCAGCTCTGAAATATTTACACACATGCATACGCACTGGAAGCACTGCTGCCCTAAGACACTAAAGGATTACTTATCTATCTTTTTGTTTAAGCTAAACATTGTAGAAATGTTTTTGAAATAATCTGGTTTAGGTAAGCATTTCTCATAAGTAGCACCCAGAGCCACATCTCCCAGAATGCTGAAAAAAGGCCGAAAACTGTCACTGTTTCAGAGGCTAGAAGCTAAGCAGTTCTATTACATACTTAACTCAAATGTTTTTCCCAAATTACACAGAAGCATTTTAAAATAAGCCTAAGTACTACTGTAATGGGGATCATGTAAGCCAAGTAGATTGGTTGGAATAATATTAAAGCAATTTAAATACCATTAGATTCTGCTGACTGTCAGTCTAATACTGACCCCGGATACACCAACCATTCCTCTCAGGTTTCTCCTGAGAAGAACTGAAAGGTCTTCTGATTCTCTGTCTCAATAAGCACTTATTCATATCTGCAGCTTTACCACAGTCAGTGGCACCACTGGGTAAGTAAATAAGCAATGGCATAAGCGTCTTAAAGCTCAGACACACATTTTCAGACCTCTGCTTGAACTCATCTGGAACACAGACCACTAAACACTTCAAAGGACCTCAGCCTGCTGGTGGTTGCTTTTACATGGACAGAAACGTGCACAACTGTTTGCCCAGCTCTGCCAAAACCTGCATTTATTTGGTAGGGGAGCTGCGCTCCTGGACTCACACAAGGTGTTCCTGGCCACCAACAGGAGCCAAGAGAAAATTCCTCTTACAGAACAGTATAAAGCACTATTAGCAAATTATGCATAGAGGTAGGAGAAAGAAAAACACCACTCTAAAACTTGAAATTCATCCACCATAGCATGAAAGCCCAACCTCCTTTGCTACACAACAGCTGTGCCCTTAGTGCTGGGCGGAAGAGTGCTCAAAACCAGGGGGCAGCCCTGCACCCGGCTGTGCCCCAGGGACAACAGCACTGCCCAAGCAGAAACAAAACCACCCCGATCTAGTGAAAGATGCTTGAATAACCCTTCACTGACCTAAAAGATCAAAATAATCCTCTACCCCTTAACCTCAAAATGAATGTCAAGTACAAAAGGACATAGAGAGTCTTAAAATCAGAGGCTTCTCTGAACTCAACCTGAGGGACTGGGGCTGCACAATAACTGGCACTGGGAAGACTGGCAGTTGTCTGCTGCAGTGCTACATACAAGGTAAAGGAAACTTTCCTGCTCTACACTACAGTGCTTTGCTTTCTTTCTCTTCACCAAGTTTAAGAATCTTCCACTTTTTGTTTGGAGGTTTGTAAACATGGACTTCCTTACATGTGATTTTACTCTCACCTGCCTCTGTGTTTTGAGTAATATCAGATTACTGCACTGGCAAGCATTAACTGATACAGTTCCTGTGGGTTAGACAAGCCTTACAACAGGATTCTGAATCACCTAGGAGGAGTCGAGTACAGGAACATCACTTCAGAGTTTTAGAGACATGCTCCCTGCAACTGCCATCCAAACTCCTACCCAAGGGCTGCACTCTATATGGACACTAAAAATGAAAGCACCACACAGACCTCAGATACCTGAGAGGACTGAAGTCTAACACCGTTACTCTGTAGTACCTGGATGACAAAATATACAAGATGTAGTTAACCTATGGAATCACATTTCCACCTTATTGAAGCAAAGAACAGTATGGTAAAGGAGACTCAGATAGAAATAAAAACAAAATAACAGAAGGTAATAAAAATAAAGAAATCCCTTTATCTAAATGGAGAAACAGATAAGCTACTCAGAATAGCTTGTGAAGGGGTTACTGTCAATAAGAGACACTGTCCAGAAAAAGAATGAATGATAAAGTTCTGTATATTTAGTTGCTGACTAATGAGAGTAATGGGAGGTAAAATTCATACTACATATTGGGCTACAGCTTGATACATCTTTACTAAAAAAAGAGGAGGGGAAGTGGGGGCAGCAGCTGCTCCCACTAGTTCATAGAATGCTTCATTCCATGAACAGGGAGATTTCAGGTGAGACTAAGCTCGATGCTCACCTTGCACAGCTCTTTCTGCTGCTTTTCAATCAAGCAACCAAGGGAAATCAGGCCCAAATCGGGCAGCACGCAACAAAGCATTGTTTGTTCCCCCTGCAAACTTCACAAAGTTCTGCAGTTCTACCAAGCTAACAAGTTCTACCCAAACACCCACTCTATGTAACACATCTTTCTGAAACAGATCACTTTACACAAATAAGGCACAGATCAGTGATTTGCTAAACTAGTTATGGTTAAGTGAACAGCACTGCTTTTATGAGGATGCATGAACAAGGAGGTATTTTTGTTAATATTACATATTTGTAATTGCTAGCACTGATCTTGCAACAGACAAGAGAGCTGATGTATCATGCTACAACATAAATGCAGAAAAAAAATAAACTTTTGGAACATCAGAACTGCACTTCTCTTTTCAAGAGCTCATCATGTTCCAAAACATTTGCTAGAGATTTTTAAACCTGTGCATCTCGGTGCACGGGTAACAGGCTTTACTGTTAAAATCAATTTAAGCAAACAGTAATAAACACTACTAAATTTAATTTACACTGGCACAAACCATAGCATCTTTGTACCTGTGTAAAGCAATCTCTCCCCAGGATGCAGCTAGTTCACCTGCAGTTTAAAGCCATTGTGTGTCAGCGCACAGCTGCAGCTCCTCTAATGTAACTACAGTCTCCGGAGGAAGGCAGAGCCAAACCCCTGCTAATCACAGCAACCAGCCCCTTTAGCACATGATTTTTTGTGGTGCATCTGTTTTGCTAAGTTGCTGGGTTAGAAGGCTTGTGCTTATCTAGCACGTGGTTCTCCCCCATGGTTCTCCCCAGTTTGTAACTCATCCCTTCCCTTTCCTGTTGCATCAGGAAGCTGCAAATACAGCGGCTTCAGCGGGGCTGCTATAATTACCACAATGTACTGCAATTCTGAAACGTATGCAAAATAAGTAACAATTACTTGAACGAAGTTCATGGAGGCATTCAAATGCGGTTCTATTGGCTTTCTAGAAATCTTCTGACCGAAATGCTCCAGCCAAGATCAAAACACCTCCATGTACCTCTTCAATAGGTAGACACCTTTATATGCCTTCATCCTGACCTCTAAGTGAGATCTTTTAGAAATAATCTGATGTAGAAACAGAGAAAAACCACGTACAAGAAACCAGGAATAGAGCTGGGAGGGAAGAAGTTAAGAAGTTCCTGTTCTTCACTGACTTCTTTTGTTATACTCCATCTCACTGAACAAACAAATATCAGTTTTAATGAAAGCTTCAGAGATGGAAAAAATGCTGTCTCAAACAGCTATCTTTTCTTCTTGTTACCTGATAAAAACAAAAGCACGTCAAACTACTATCGTTATTAACTCAATTGCAGTGCTGTGCTGATGTTTTAGGAGCCATCTCCAGCTCTTGGGAAAGGCTTTTCCCCTCCCTTCCTTCCCCTCTCCACCCTGCCAGTAATCCGAATTTAAAGGACCTAACCCTTCTGAAATGTGTTAACTTAAGCACTTTTTTTTTTTTTTTTAACAGTTGGAAGTTTCAGAAAAGAAAAAAAAAGAAAAAAAAAAAAAAAAAGAATCCAAAAGAAAACAGCAGATGTTTGGGGCCCAGCCTTCCATTTTCCCTTCCACGTGAAGCTTAATGACAAAGATTCGAACTTTAAACTTCCAAACAGATAAAAACGTACTATTTACCCTGTTAGAAATCCTAAACAAAAACTTTAAGTTGCCAAATACAGATAAGACAAACGTATCGCTTTTCATCATCTGTACCATCATGCCTGACAAGATAAGGTGCTTCCTTTTATTTCTTTCATTCACGTTTGCCTTACAAGTATAGAAACCCACTGACTGAGCAGTTTTGCTCCCTGGAGAATAAAGCAGTGCTTTAAAAATCTTAGAAACACACTGTACACTTTAAATAGCTGATACTTAACATAAAGTTGAGTCTTCTTATACCAAGGTAGACTGTATACATTGCATACCATTTAAAGGGAAACATCCCCTGCCAGTGCAAGCTGATGAAGCAAAGTAACAAATTCTTACAGTTACAAAAGAAAAGGAGGAACCCAGCAACAGGGGGACTGGACCTGCTCACAGGTGCCATGTTGGTCAGTCAAGTCTTGCTCCTCAGAGCTGTGTGTTCTGAATTATGGCCATGGCAAGTTTAATGAGGTTATGTCCCTCAAACAGACACCACACACCATGCGGGAAACTGAAATGATGAATTACACGTGCAGCTGCTCCGTACTATAAACCTACAGATACAGTTAAAACCCCATCCACGTTTTTACCCTAAGATCAGCCAAAGCTTTCTCCACTCAGCTCCTTTTGGAAACCCACCTGAATCTTCAGCTTCGAACAAAACCCGGCTTGTGGCACAGTGCCTGATGTTAACAGAGCCTCGTGAAAGGATTAACCAACAGCTTTGTATACTCCTTCAAACAGGCCTAACACCAAATCAGTGTTAAATTCCTCACGCGCAGCTACGCCCAGTTAATCTGCTTGAAAGCAGCAAACTATGTAAATCTACTTCCACTGGGGAGATAAATAGGACGCCCACCACAAGGTGACAGCAGCCTGCTCTGTGCCCCCCGAGGAGCCCCACTGCACGGTGCCGCAGTAACGCGCCTGCTGGATGCAAAGAGCAGATGGAAGGAGAAAGCCACGTTTTCCTATTTATGATAGTTTTACAGTGCGTGGAAATATTTACTTGGGAGCAACGCCTCCTGATTTCCATGGGAATCCAAAGGCGGGAGCAGGCCGCAGCCAGGGAGCCCAGCACAGCTCAGGCTGAGCAGGATGCCAGGCTCTGCGGCGCTTCCCTGGCCGTGCGGATGCACACATGTGCATTCTTTGCATAACTTGCGTAACCTTGCGAGCAGAGCTATTAGATTACACCTACCTTGTTCAGAGAGGACGCATGGCCACGAGCACTGTGATAGGCTGTTACTGCAGGTACCGCGTGGGCTTTGGGCTTTAAGGTGACCTGAATCTGCATTTCAAGGAAATCATCAGATGAGCTGATGCTCATTTCGACCATGCTTAATTTATACCACCAGCCTAGCAGGAGTTTGATTATTTTTTATAATATGCCCTATTAGAAATACAAGTAGGGAGACCTCAGTTTGGTATTCTTACTCTAAAGCTCAGAAGATCAGGCACCACCTCATTGCCTCTGACCCCAAACCAAGAATGCCTACTGATTCCTGTATGCCTGAGTTACAGTGCAATAGATAATGAGCACAGCAGCGTTAGTACCGATTCGTTTACAAAATAAAACAGAGCTCTTTGTGGAAACAGAGTATGGGCAACACTCTCGACCTACTGTAGCTTACCAGAAGTTCATCAGTATGTTAAATGAAGGCAGAATTTCACATTAAAGTGTCTCAAATTAAACTGCATTTAACCAGCAAATAGCTCACCCTTTCAACAGTATCCAATATTAAGCTACCTGAATATGCTGCAGACTGTTTAGGAAAACAGGAAAACACTAAAAATGGTGTGCTTTTCCACCACTCTGACACCATATATGCCTACAATACAAACAACGAGACACAAACTGCTCAAAACATTCTGGTTTCATTTTTAAATTACCCATTTCCCCTCAAGTTCGCATACTTGGGGCTGCCACATAGCTGCTCCTCTCAGCTACTTTTCCTGACTAACAGCATCCAGTCTCTTAGGCTAAAATACAATTATAATTAAATTGTCCAAAGATGGGTTACACAGAGATGCAAAGACTTTATCTGGACTATTTCTAATTACCGGGAAAGGATGAAAAATTAGGCTTATAAGGCAGCTCAGCATTGTCTGACAGCAGCTCGCCCCTGCAGGTGAAGTCTGAGTGAAAGGGAGATCAGAAAGTCAATCTTCATACGACCTCGGTCTAAATGAATGAAGTTAATGGGAGTTTTCCAAGGACTTAAACGGAGAAAGGCGCAGGCCCGGCTCCTTGTGTAGGAAGTGTTTGAGTGGAGAATGGCTACACGCTAACAAAAGGAACCTTTGGTGCCCGGGGTCTTAAGACCACATAATACCCCCGCATTCATTTCTTTCTCTGCATATTGAAAGAATAAAAGGCTCTGTTTGTTTTTCCGATTCAGGCAGCCTTTTCAGCTCGCTGAATCCAAGGAGGGCACTGAGCAGAGCGGAGCACTTATCAGCGCGTTGCAGCACGGCGGGCAGCCAGCGGCCCCGCGGCCGCGCCCCGGCCCCGCACCGAGCGGCCCCGGGGGGGCATCGGCGGAACTGCCTTCATGTACAAAGTATGCCGAAGCGCCGGGCGAGAGCGTCCGCGTGGGTGTAGCCGGGGCATTTATTGAAAACAAACCAAAACCGGCGCACACAATGAGCATGTTTTATTACGCATGGACTTGAACACTTCAAGCACAAGATACAGAGATAACACCGCACACTGTTCGCAGCATCTGCAGGGTGCCGCTGAGATAACATCCACGCGATTCTGATCGAAAAGATATTTCTACAAAACGGGGGAGGAAGAGAAAGAAAATCACAATTTTTGTAAGCCGTCCCGGTAAGCCCAGCAGCCCAACTTTCTCTCCACCCAGCCCACAGCACTAAGCTGGCAGCTCGCCGTGCGTGCCCACGGCAGCAGTGCCACCGCGACCCACGGCCGAGGGCCTCCCGCACACGGTCTGCTCCGAGCCCGGCCCCGCGCTCCGCAGCCAGCACGGGCCGGGAGGTGCCTCCACCTGGCAGCAGCGCGCCGCGGGGCGCTCGATGAGCCCTGTCGGCTGTGACCTCTCTTCCATTCCCCCCTTGGGACGTAACTACAGAGCTTTAGAACGTAGTGCTTTAAAAATACATAATATTCAATGAAAAAATGGTTTCTTATTAACATTAGGATCTTAACAACAACGTTTGGAGGGAAAAAAAAAAAAAAAAAAAAAAAAAAAAGTTAAAAACGCAGCTGAAGAGCCACTGGCCCAGCACGGCTGCACTTCGGCTGTTTTATTTTCAACTGCTAAACAAGCAACCAACCAACAAAACGCTCCTCTCACTACAGCTCGATAGATGTGAGTGCCCCGAGTTTATCAGGACGCTCTGTCTGCCCAGAAAATGTCACAGGATTTCCCTTGTGTACTTCAAGCGAGAGAGAAGGGGAAAGCCTGCCTGCGCTGGCGGCTCTCGAGAGGCAGCATGAGAGCAACAACGGCGCCTGAACCTTTTGGGTAGCTCCAAGTTTCGCTTTACAGCCCGGATTGCGACACGGAGCAGGGCTTTTGTCACTTGTTGTCGAGCCCAGCGGGGCCCGCAGCCGCCCGGCCCGACCGCTAAGGTCACCCGGCGGAGGCCTCTGCTCGGGGTTCGGGGCTCAGCGTTCGGCAAGGTCACGGCGCAGTTAGTAAGGGACTTAGGGTGGGTTGGAGGTGGGGTTCTTTTTGCAAAGCCCAGCTCTGCAGAAGCAAGCAGCGAGTCACCACCCCCTCCCCACAGAAAAAAAAAAAAAAAAAAAACATATATATATATATATATATTTATATTTTTTGTAATATACATATAAAAGCGGGTGTGGGGGTACCACGAAGGACCGCCACCCTTACCTGCTTTCTATAGGGCGTCCGGCTGCCGCCCGCCGCGCTGCTGTTGCTGCTGGGGAAGATCATCGCCCCGCCTGATCCCCGGCCGCCCCTCGAGATGGGGAGCAACTTTGGCGGCCGCCGGGCTGCGGCGCGGCGGGGCTGCAGGGCGCTCCCCGCCTCCGTGCCTTCCCTCCGGCTGCAGCTGCCGCGCGTCCCCCCCGGCCCTCCGCTCCGCTCCGACCCTACCCCGCCGCGGCCGCCCAGCCTGCCATCAACGGGCGCTCATTGACCACCGGCGGCTTCCCCGGCCCGGCCGATCCCACCTCCCGCCGGCCTCAACCACCGCCCAGAAGGAGGGAACGAGCGAGCCCAACCGCAGCGGGGAAGCGCGGAGCGGACGAGGCGCCCGCCCCCACCCCCGCGGCTGCGCGGGCGGCGGCGGCGGCGCGGGTTCGGGGCCGAGGAACGGAGCGGGGCGCGGCCCCCGGGCGGCGCGGGGCGGCGGGCACGGTGGGGGCGCCCCCGCGGAGCGCAATGGTTGCGCCTGGGGGGCGCGGCGGGACCGCGGCGGAATGCAACTTACGCCCGGCCCCGCGTGCCGCGCATTCCGCCGCGGACCCGCGGTGGGGTGAGCGCGGCTCAGCCCCGACTTTGACCTCCAGGACGGCGCCCGTGCCCCCAGCCCCGGCTCTCCCAGCTGCTCTTCTGGGGGAAAAAAATACAACGAATGGGCCTTTTCCCTCCTCACCCTCTCTCCCTCCTTCTCCTTCTCCCCCTCCCCAATTGAAGTGCCCGGGCTTCCCAGGGGTGGGAGGGAGCTCAGGGTCCACGTAACCCCACGGTTCCGGTAGGGAGACCAGATTGCTCCTAGCGCAGTTAAAAACAGGAATATGTAACTCAAAAGTTTTGCTTTGTTGGAGACAGGAATGCAGCTGGGGGAATATCCGGTCACAGCCCTCGTGGAGGCTCCTGCAGAAGTAGAGGAGAACTCTGATTTCTTCCCAGAATTCAAGTCTAGGAAGCAGTGCAGTTAAGAGGTAAAGAGTGGGAAGCTGAAAGAAAGAGCCATGCTGGGAGGAGGGATTGCCAGGCTCACCCCTGTCCCCCCGCTTCGTTCACATCACGGTGCTGCAGTGCAGCCCTGCAGCCACCCACAGCTGTGGGCCCGTCGGGCCCTGAGCCCTGGCCACTGCCAGCAGCACTGCTCAGACGGCACCGCCCAGCGCCTTCTGGTTCTTCTTCCTCTTTCTAATAGAGATGTGGCCCCAGTCTCACACTCGCACAGATTACAAAGGGAAACAGACGAGAAAAACCAAAGACTTGCCAGGTAGCTCTCTGCTACTCATGTAGCACTCCGCCTCTATTTACAAACACCATAACCTGTAACTAGAAACAATCACCAAATAATTTGGCATCCCACTATATTGCCGCCACCGCAGTACGCAAAGCGCTGCCCCTTGGCAGAATGACGTTCTGCATAACTTTCCTTTTTTTCCCTCTTTCGAGTCCTAAAATGGATCTCTTTCAGCTCAGCCTCGGCTCCTCAGCACGGCTGAGGGCTGCCAGCACCGGGCCGGACAGGCAGCAGCCCCATAACGTAACCCGGCAGTGGCTGCTGCTGGAACGCCCGCTGGGGCACGTCTGCATGGTGAGCACTGTGCTGGCGCCGCCTGCCCGCCCCACGCTGCGAGCACACGCTGCTGGGGCTCCCAGTGCTGCCAGACGGTGGCACAGAGGCTTGGGTTAGGGTAAAGCCACAGCTCTTACTCTGGTTGTGGTGCAGCTTCATGCACACCGTACAGCAGCATTCTTTGGCATGGCCGCTGAGGAAGGCACCAGCTGGGCAACTGATTCTGAGTGAAACATTTCTTTTTTCTTTCGGTTTTTTTTTCCCCTCTGATCAGATTAGTTTTCCTCCAGATCATTTCCTTTGTCTGGTCAGCACGTGGTTGCGCTGCAGCTTGTGCTGGTACAATGGGGGGGTAAAACAGGAGCACAGACAGGCAGGGATGGGAGGGTGGGTATGGATGCTTGTTCAGGCAGCAGCAGCAGATTAGATGGGCTTAATCTGCTCATGTACCTGTGGCTTAGTTTGACAGAAATATAGCTGTGTGCTCATGCCTGCCCTGGGCGTAGCACAGGAGGTGATCCATACCCCACTCTTACCTGTTACAGCCCATGATCACAGATGGCACAGTCATGCTCAGAATGGAAACGCTGCCTTACAGCAGGGCATGCTTCTGCTCCAAGCTGTATTCCCAAATAAGAACCATACTTTTCTGTATGAAGAGGGAACAAAGTTTCAATCTGCTGCACCTATACCAGGACGGACTTTTTTGGCTGGAGAAGCTGGAACAACCACAGCTCCTCCTCCCAGGGAAAAAAAACTCTATAAAATGCCAGTCAACCCCTGCTTCCTCCCCTCTCTTCCTGTCCCACAGCCCAGGCCAGCAGGAGGGATGCACATGCTGTGCTGTGCAAAGGAGCTCAAGGACATCTCAAAGCAGCAGCTGAGATGCTGCCTTCCTGCCCGACCCTGCCTGGCCCAGCCCAGCCATGCTGCCACCCCATCACCAGTGTCTCACACCACCCATGATGCCCAAGCAACTCCCCTCTGCTGGGCTCAGTATGTGGCACATCTTCCTTGCCACCACTGCTGTCTTTTCTAATGTACCATAAAAACACACATGGCAAATATAATCCTATAAACATCTACTGTATCACCGCCAAATTATGCTTATATATTTTTGTTATAGGAGAATGAATTATGGAGTTTTACAGGACAAAACCCTTAGTGTCTTATCCTAAGTGCTAATCTACCTATCAACATTTTCTGTTTGTTTTCCAAGGCTTGTGTAACCTGACTCCACTTTTGTCTTAAAACGGGTAACAGCTGCCTTCCGGTACCTACATTGAGGTCACTGAGACACAGCCAGGCCCTGTACAGCATGGCTGGAAGGAAAGGGACAGCAGACATCAGCTGAAGGTTGCCTCCGCCAAGAAGGAAAGAAGGGTGATTGTTGTAGGCAACCCCTTCTGACGGGAGCGGACTGGGGGAAGTGTGCCGCCCTCCCGGACCGGGGTCAGAGACATTACTAAAAAACTTCCTGGTCTGGTTTGACCCTCTGATCTTTACCTTTCATTGATAGTTCAAGCTGGTAGCGATGAAGTTCCTGAGAGAAGTTTGAGGGCTACCAAAAGGGACTTCAGAGTGGAAACAAATCCTAGCCCAGGAGCTGGCAAAGCTGGCTGACAGGCTTATGAACTAGGTATGAAGGAAGAAGGGGATAAAATGTGCCTTGCTAGAGATGAGTCTGGGGGAACAAAGCCAGAATAGGGGTGAGGCAGGGGGATCAGCTGAAGTGCGTCTGCACCAGTGCACGAAGCACAGGCAATGAACAGGAGGAGTTGGTAGCTACCATGCAGCAGGCAAGCTGTGACTTGGTTGTCATGATGGAAACATGGTGGGATTGCTCCCAAAATTGGATTGTTGCAATGGATAGCTACTAGCTCTTCAGAATGGACAGGCAAGGACAGAAAAGGAAAGAGGGGCAGTAGCATGGCTGTCTATGCGAAAACAGTGTTTCAGTGTTGTTGAGCTTGGGGCTGGAAATGATAAGGTTGACTCTATGGATAAGGATCAGGAGGAGGGCCAACAAGGCAGACATCCTGGTGGGGGTCTGTTACAGACAGCCTAACCAGGATGAAGAGACAGATGAAGTGTTTTACAAGCAGCTGGCAGAAGTTGCACAATTGCCAGCCCTTGTTCTCATGGGGGACTTCAACTTCCCTGATATGTGCTGGAAACACAATACAGCACAGAAAAAGCAGTCTAGGAAGTTTCTAGAGTGTGGAAGATACGCACTGCATCAGGAAGGCTGGATGCTCCTCAAGAAGGAAGGAAGGAAGTCTTAAAGGTGCAGGAGCAGGCTGTCCTTGAGTGCCATTAGAGCTGGAGGGGAAGAAGACTTGGCATGGCTGAACAGGGACCTTTTGCTGAGATTTCTGTGTAAATTCTTGTGTTTTAGATTAAGTAGATAAGGTTCTAGATAATTCCCTGCGCTTCTCAGATGTACAGTGATATACCTATTCCAGATACTGATAACTAGTTCCCCTACGTATTTTCTGGGATGCAAGCATGCCTTGTTTGCAAAGAAGACTCAGTTTTACTCATTTAGCAGTTCCATTTGTGGAACAGCCCTGCAGATTGGCAAGCATGCGACTGCTTAGTTACAAAGGAGCAACTCTTTTTGTTCCTAAAGGAAAAAAGGTGACCAAAGAGCTAGGAATATCTGTGCCAATTGTCTGTACAAATTATGTTCAGAGCTTCTCTAAATAACCTAGAGTTGCTTATTTAGAAACAGAGAATACTTGCTGAGCAGATTTGGTGCATTTTGGAGCTAAAATGTTGTGATTAGTTATTCATTTGTAGATTCAGTCCAAAAATATATGTTTGCAGACTGGGTAAATACAGAAAGATTGCTCTGGAAACCTGGAGACAGCTAGAAGTCCTCAAGGATCTTTCATGTAACATTTATCAATCTTAACAAACAGTAGATTGGTAAAACTGACCTACTGCTTTAAAAACAGTTCTACACGTTTAAACTGCTACTTCCTCATTTCTCTTCTAAATCAAATCCACGGCTCCCTTTCTTTATCTCAAGCTCACTCTGAAGCAGTTAGCTCCCACAGGGCACTGCCTCTGCAGGATAGATGGTTCCTCAGCCCCAGACCTACTTTAAAAAGGAAACTTCGTTCTGTTGCAAAGCCCAAAATCAGAGATGGGATGGGATGTCCTGAGCCACCTCAGAACCCGGCTCCTGCCAGAACCAGCAATGCTGCATCAGGGCCTTCTGAAGCCCCATCAATGAAGGGTGACTGTGGGTACCTGATTTCCCCACACTAACAGACCTGGAGGACCTATGAGCTTTTCAGCACAACTTCCTTCAGTTAAGGATCCACACTTTCATCACACCTTGTCACATGCAAAAAGATACAAAGCAGGGCTGGCTGGCAGAGATGTAAAAATGTAAAAATGCATTCAAATGCCCTGTGCAAAGAAATGGTTTGTAGGGCTGAACTTTTTTTTTTTTTTTTTTGGGGGGGGGGGGGGGAGATATTCAGCATTTCCTGCAATGCGTTCACAGTGCTGTATGGGAAGCTAAGTATTACACAGAAGCAGGTTTTTAATTTTAGCATTAAACTGATCTATTCAGAACTGAGAAGAAGAAAAAAACATTTATAACAATCAAAAGGACAAAGGGAAACTGATTTAGAGATAAATATTCTCCTCATTGTTTTTGTTATTATTTAAATATTCCAGGTATGCAGATAACAACAACAAAAAAGTCTGTATCCTGCTAAATAAGGAAGAAAAGGAAAGGTCGGTAGAAATGGGACATACAAAAGCCATGAACGTTCCATATAAAAGCTTCAGACACCTTTTTGGTAGAAAAATTATTAAGAAGCAGTGCTTCTGCAGAAGTGCAAAGAACACAGTACTGCACACACAATGAGAGGCTGTTGTTTAAGAACCCAGTCTTCAAAATAATCACAGGAGTAAATTCAACAATATGAAAAGAATCTCCATGACAATCAGAATAAAAAGGAGGAGGCAAATAATCTTTCCCAGCTGTACTGTTTCAAATATTAGTAACAAGATACCAAATTATTTATATTCTAGATTAGAATCTAAAATAGCAAATCCTATTTTATCACTGACTATAAAAGACCAGTTCGGAGTCACTATCACAGATTTCTGTATAAACTCATCATTAGAACCCATCAACTCATCCTCCCTGGAAATCCTCCCACCTAACTCTAATTTTCCCATCACCTCTGTTGTGTGGTTGTGTTTTTCTTGTGCATTCTTTCCCCCCCCCAAAATCCAACAGCTCCCTGTGATACAAAGACCCACCCTCTGCTCCACGTAGTGCACGCTGAATGCTGCTGCTTTAGCCGCTGGGTTTGTGCCTCCCATGGCATGTTTAGACTCCTCCTATTCCTTTTAGCTTGCACTTCATTCCTCCCATGCTTCCTTAAATGTTCCTGGAAGGACACTTCATAAATTGCACAATTAAATGTAACTGTTGTCATGCCTTCAATGATTACTGGTGTTAAGAGTATGCACATAGAGAGCAGCACGATCTATTGTTAATGCCATGCCAGCATTTTACATTATGGAATGCATTATTTATTCTTTGAAAGCCATGACAAGATGCTACTTTATAGAAATATTTCCACTGTCAAACAAACACCCCCTTCCTAAACACAGCTCGTATATTCTGGGAAGCACATGTAGGAAAGAGAATTATTGTAAAGGATCGTTATATAACAGGAATTTAAGGAAACTGCTCATAATTGGTAAATAAAACAGGACAAAATCCAATCTTGATTTGTGGAATTAACTAAAATGACTCAAAAAGATCTAAATTCTGCCATTAGATAATGGTGCCAGACACTTATTTGAAGCCATGAAGCAATAACAATCTGCAAACAGTTGCCAAATTTATTATAGAACAAAATAATGAAGTCCAAAATGACAAAGTATATTGTTTTTTTCTGTGTAGGAAGTTGTTCATCATTTCACTTAAAACATGTAACTACTAAGAAGAGCTCTTTGTTTTGATATACTTCTGTGGGTTTTTTGCATTTTGAGTGGAATAAAGTTATGGGACAGCAAGGAATGCAAGCAAAAACCTATCTGCCAAATATTTTCTAGGAAATAATCAGTGACTACACAGCTGTTTAATTTTTTCCATTTATTTTACATACTTACATTTTTAATATAAAGATTCACAAACGGTGAAGAAAAATATGGAAATAAATCTTTTTTTCTAAAACTTCAGAATTAGTTTGGTTCTAAAGTAGAGTTGCATTTGATGGTTTTCCAACAGAAAAGAGTTTTTTTCTATCCACAACTTGTTCAATTTAGACATGTGGAAATTTTTTGGATGAAAATATTCAGGATGTGGGCCAGACTGGAACTTACATTTTAGCTTCTTATTGGAATCTTAGAAATAAGAAATGAAATAAACTAATGGTCGCCTACAATTAAAATATATTTCAAGATGGAGAACAGTTGGTGACGCCAAGAAGATAAATCACTGTGCAGTAGTTAGAGGGGAAGGTTTGACCAAAAATCAGCCAGATATCAATTTCATCCCTTTGTGTGCCATTGTGTTGGTATCTAAGTGCATGGAACACCTTCAGCCACATTTGTCAGTGTTCTGTACTTATGGAAAATAAAAAAAAATAGTACCCTTATTTGTTCTTTCTACATCAATAAAATGGGACATATACTTGAATAGAGTACACGCTCTAGGCATTACAAACAGATTTGGTAATAACACAGTGAGGAATGGGTCATCACAGAAAACAGAAAAAGACAGAAAAAGTCACTTCCAATATGATACAAAAAGGGTGGAGTTATTGTCACTAGCACAAGGCAGGCTCGAGGAAAACCTCTGCTGCAAACAGCACTTGTCTTCTCTACATGGTGAGACGAGCCAGACTGGAGACTGTGTACAGTAGGTGCATACATGTTGACATCTTGGAACAAAAACACAAAACACCTCTCTTTCCAAACAGTGTTGTTGTCCTAAGATGACTCTTCCTGCTATTTTTTTTCTTTCCCTAGGAGGAAGTACTGTTGTATTTGTTTGACAAATACTGGTGGTCAAGTGAGGAACTGGCAGCCGCACCTACTGACAAGCGCTGTGCAAATTTTTCCAGCCCTCACACACCTCCCTGTCAATTAACCTCATTTCTGACCTGCAAAAGTCTTTGCCGTGCTCAGAATCCCCTGAGTTTGCTGACAGCACGGCGCTGTCCTGTGGTGCCACTTCCTATCATCTCACCTGGATGTGAGAAACTCATTTCCATGCAGGTTTCAAGGCAGCATATCCATTTTATCTGTTTCAAAATTATAGCCTTTATCCTGCAAGTTTGCTTTATAATCACGTATAAACAGAAAGACATTTGTTTATAATACACAATCTGATTACAGTGACCTAATTTAGAGCAAGAAGGAAAGAAACAAGATCATGTGACAGAAGTTGAGCAAATATTCATCTGAGACTGAATCTTATCTCATTTGCAGTATCTTTACAATAAAAGTATCTACATAAACCTTGCTAGAATTGTTCCTGAGTACCTGGTGCAGCTCGCATCTCTGACAGGCGTTAGGGCTTCCCAAAGAAGCTACAAACTGAGCAGAGGGCTGGATTAGAGGCCCCCAGAGGTCCCTTCCAGCCTCAGCGTGCCTGAAGCAGCTTTTCTTCCCTTAAAACACATGCTCTCCCTCTTTGAGGTCTGAAACTGCAACTTACATTTGCACAAGCTACACAATATCACACAATTCTGAATAAAATAATCAACAGTTATCGTCAGAATCAGAAAACCACATTTTTAAAGCGGAATTCAAAGGCTTGATTTTATTCCATGATGCGTTTTGTACAGCAGCCCTCAGGTAAGTTGACTTTTCCCATTTGTGCTCAGCGCTTGTAGCATTCACCATTAGTAGCATCATTTCAGTTCCTGTAATTTTAAATTCAGAGATGATCTGAATATTTATGTTCAGTAATCAGTAAATTAATCAAGATGGCTAGGACAATTTATTTCAGGGACTAATTCATAGAGTTATTTACTAATTGTTCTATACTGAGTGTCATGGGCTGGCAGCAGCACAAATCATAGTGGGAAAATATTTCATGGCATCATAATTAAATTGTATATTTATTTTGGTAAATAGATTCTTAAAGTTGTTTCCAACACATTCCCTCAAGTTGGATTCAAGTTATCCATCACCATATTTCATGGCTCTGTTCGCCAGCACCAACAGACATAAATCAAAAATGTAGAAAGAGAGCCTGGCCTGGACAGTGGGAGCTTTACTGATGGGTCCCAGGCCTCACACAGAATGAAAGCTTTTACACTGTGCTTTACGAATGACTCACAGCGTGTAATTCCTCAGGGATGCTGAAAAAGTGGAAACCTGTTCTGTTCCCCCTTCTGTTCCAAGCTTCACGGCCTCCGGCCCTCTGTGCAACCCTTTGTTTTTTTTGCCTGCTGATTCACCTCAGCCACCCAACAGAAATCTTTCCTCTTTTCAGTCATAACAGGGAGTTGAACTGGGCCGCTGAGGTGTCCAACAGGGCCACCACAAGGTGCATGGCAGGCGATAAGGGACAGCATGCTTCCCTTTACCCGTGGAACTGTACTCAGAGCATTTTCCACTGGCAAACAGCTTTTCAACCAGACATTTGCAGTCAGATTCCCAAAACTGGAGGTTGTTGCCACAACCAGACTCATCTGCTTTGCACGGACAGGCTGCACAGAGTTGGGTGAGGGAGTCTAGATAACAAAGGAATTAGGCTGAACTCTTGCCCTCAGCTTGAACATTCTTTGAAGTTCTTCCCTGCCTTGGCAGCTCCTTCCCCTATCTTCCCCTATTACAGCCCCTGTTGGAGGCTCTGCATAGCCAAGATTTTCTCAGTTCTGGGATCTTCAAAAGGAATTTGGCACCGAGCTCCCCCAGGACAGGATCCCTACAGCATTCCAGTGCCTGTGGTCCACCTGACTGCGGATTCCTGTGCAGAGCTGCACGCCCATGGGGTTCAGTGCTGGGAAACTCCCAGCAGAATATGCTCAAAGGGCTTCAAGTCAAAAAGGATTTCAGCAAACGGCTGCAGGGGCGTTCTAGGATGAGATGCTTGGAGGAAGTGGATGGTCTAGTGAGAGGCAGAATTGGATAACTTTCTCTATATATTTTGACACGAATCCATGTGAACATCCACCCTTGCACATACGTTACATTTTTTTGTTATTGTCTTTCCATCACAAGCACCAAATAAACATCTTCCCACTTCAGGACCCTATCCAGCTTGTCCTCGAAGTAATCCAGTAGCGCTTGAATAAAGACAACTGAGTACTGTCAGAATATTGCTCTCAGCCCTAAGACAGACGACTCTCCCCTCACTGTTCTAAGCATCATTGAGAAGTTTCATGAGAATATTTGTTTGCGTAATTTCAGATTGAGCTTTGCAGTATTTCTCACAGTCATCTGCCAGATATATTATTTAACTCAATTGGCCAAAACCTTGGCCAAAATACCATCCAAATGTAATGATAAAGCACAGACAAAAAGATGTTTCAACAGACAGATGGATTTGGGATACGTGCAGATAGCATGACTGCAGAACATAGATATGTACTCTCAAAGAGAGGAGAGGTTAATGACTTCGAAGGGCAAACATACTTACTTGCTTCTTATACCTTCATTGTAATCAGTTACTCCACAGCAGACAGTCTCATTACTATAAATTGCAACTACAGACATTTTTGCCTTGCAAAGGAATTCATACAAACATGTCAGATCATGTCAGCTGAGATGTTATATAAATCACATTCTGCACAAAGTGAAAAAATACATTTTGCATCCAAGAAATTTTAGACGGTTTAATGAGTAGGTCCCACTGCTTTACAACTCAAGAAGTTTTATCAGAATTACCAACACCATTTAAAAGATACAAAAAGAAGGCTGAAATTCTAAATATGCTTAAATGCTTGTGTTTTAATCCCCTTGCTCATTACATTTCCAGAAAAGTTGCTAAATCATTCTACAGAAGCGTTGTTCCTAACCCTGTCTCAGACTGTTTAAAAATACGTACAACTTATACACTTGTATGTATGCAACCTGGAAAAAAAGGAGCATTCTTACACACGAATGCACTGACAAGAGGTACGTGTAAAGAAAATCTGTCTGTCATTTTCCCAATTTCAAGAAAGTTGCAAGTTCCTCACACCATTTGCCTACCAACTTTTTTTGCCATGATGAGGACTTTACCTTCGTTTATCTAGTTCAGTACTCAGTAATTTGAGAAAGACTAAACCCTTTTTCCCAGTGAAGGTGTACAGTGTGATAGCTCATGTCAGTAAATC
This sequence comes from Lagopus leucura, assembly GCF_019238085.1. Classification (NCBI taxonomy): domain Eukaryota; kingdom Metazoa; phylum Chordata; class Aves; order Galliformes; family Phasianidae; genus Lagopus; species Lagopus leucura. The sequence goes on from NW_024962267.1 coordinate 360,918, forward strand.
ATGCAGGCACGTGATTTTGCAGGAACTGGGCTGGAGTGAAAAAAAGCCAGAGCTGAATGAATCCCCTGGTGACTGTATTCCATGGGCCACATGTTGGCTAGACTGGTACATTTCACCAGGTCACCCTCATTCACACAATGGAACAGAAAAGTAGGAGAAGCTAAAACTTTGATATATAAGTGACTAAAACTGCAAAGGAAAGTCCAATCTGATTTTTCTCAACAGTTTTTAAACAAACTAACTAACAAAAAAACACATTCTGTATCAAAATGTAAAATTTGATCATACGAGTAGAGTGACACAAAGTAAGTATCTCACGTTAAGCTCCCTTAGTGCAGTTTTTACCGTGTCATTGTAGAATACTGCAAAATTCTGTTTATTTTCCTAAGAGTTCAGGTTAAGTCTTTGAAATGTCATCAGTTTAGACAACCTTTAATTTTTTTGTTAACATACAAAAGACCGTCGTAAATTAACAAAAATGTTAATTTTAGAATGCATTACCATAACATTTTCATTTCAAATAAAACATGATATTGTAATCTATATTCTCCACTGTGTATTTTAGATTCCATGGTTACAATTGGTTTAATTGCCTGAAGTTGTCTAATCAGTGATTTTCTATTATGTCTGGCTGATAACATTCAGGAATTGATGTCAGAACACCAGAGCTGCTCTGTGGCAGTGCAGAGCCGCCAGGCAGCGCGCCACATGGCGACCACCAGCTCCTTGCTGGCTGCTGGAAACGGTTCTGTGATCTCTGCCTACAGATCTCAGCTGCTGCTGGACTATTGCACTGTTTCTCACTTCTTTCAAGAACTGTAAGAACTGCAAACTATTAAAAAAAAACACTCTGAAAAAGAAAAAAAAAAAAAGAAAGAAAGAAAAGAAAGTCATGCCTCTTCATGCTGAGAAACCCCAGGCTTCAGATGACGCATAGAACTTAATGCTATTTACTGTACTACTATCATTATTCAGTAGCTGATCAAACCAATAAACATACAATTTGGCAGGGTGGGTACATGTCACAGGGAGTGGATGTGAGCTCCTGGCTTTTCAGTGTCTCACTTAGCTGTCCCTTCGGGAGCAAACCCCATCCAGGAGGTGTCTCCTCCAGCACAGCCTCCTCTCCCCAGTTCCGTATTTCCCAGCAGACAGTATGGCATTGCCTCACTGTGCTCAGCTCCTCATGGGGCTACATTATGGAGGAGGAAAGTAAACTGATACAGTTTAAATCCAGATCAAGAAATAGATTTTATAAATTGGTTTCCCAGTTCTGCTGTAGAGCACAAGGACCCTGGATAGACCTGGGCTCTGAGATAGAACCCTGAAATCACTCCCACTGCTGAGAGCTGCACCGTTGGGGTGCAGCCAGGCTGCAAAGCCCTGACCAGAGTCAAAACTGAAAGCAAACAGCTACTCAGAGCCTTAAGGAGCAGAACACAAAGTATTTCAGTTCCAAAAGACATCTCCAAACACTGAATGTCCTTAATTTGGTCTTGAGATCTCAATTGCACTTGCAAATGAAATCACCTTTGTTTTAAACCATACTTCAGAGAAAGACACTGCAATGTATTATATGGTTGGAAACAAATTAACAAAGCTCCACAAAGAGCAGAAAAACGTTATTTATCCATCTGAGTTTATCTGAGTATCAGCAGTTCAAGAGGCACAGTGGAGATGTTGCACATTTAACAAAAAGCTTAAGTCTACAAATTTCCTCACGTGCACGGCAAATCTTTCTTTAAAAGCTGAAATCCTGGTTACAGTAACTTCCTATTCAGTCATTTCCTTAATTAAACCATTGAACTTTAATGTGAAATACAGCCATTACTGAACCAGAAAGGAATCTGAACAATAACAATCCACTCAAATGGGCAGCACAATAACCAAAAGTGATGTAAAGAACACTGGCTGATACTTTTTGGTCTGAATCAATTACACTGAGATACTGAATCAATTCCCCAAGATTCTAAATCAAGTTTTACGAAACTCAGTATTAGATCAAAAACACACTAGCCACATTGATGTCATGCAGTGAAAAATCACCACAAATGTGCTCTCTTTAGTAAAGTGTTGGTTTTTTGGTTTTTTTTCACCAAGTTTTTTTGAAGGCAATGCTTTTAGTCCAGTGATACACATGCTACAGTGTAGTCTCAAACATCTAGACTGCTCTGTAACTGAAGATTATTCAGGGTGAGACTTATCTTGGGCACTTTGTCTTCTTTCTACTCCAATATCACAGTCCTCAGTGGTGCCCAAAAAGCACCCAAATTCACTACATGCCTTCATTTTAAGCAGGCTCCTGCCTTTGGACAATCCCTGTATTTCTACCAGTCCCTGCATCCCATAAATGACCTTAGCACCCAAAAAGCTGCCATCCCCAATGACATGGGCCGGGCCAGCACTGCTCATCAGAGGCAGGGCCAGCTCCCTTAGCAGTGCCAGAAGCCAGCCGTGCTCAGGACTGCCAATGACTGCTGGGCTTCAACAGCACAGCACAGGACGGGTGCTGGGAGCTTGGGGAAAGACGGCAGGTACTGCTCCATCTCTGGGAATACAAATCCTACACAAGCAGCAGAAATGCAACCATGTGCTTATACCTAGTCTGTACTGCCAAGCAGACCCATAGAGCACAGATCGTGGGACCAGAGTATCAGGCTGTGATTCTATTCACTCTTTTTTGTCACCCATACAGTAATAATTATGCATGTTGTTAGTCACCTGGCCAGCTCATATTTGTGGGTGAGGTCACATTTGTTGCAGGGAAGGACATCATCTGTTGTTTGTGGAGTTTTAGGGTGCTGGGGCAGCATAATCCCGAAGACATAAGGTTGCCAGACAATCAAGCCAACAGCACCTTTGTTTTTGAGGGATTAGTCGGCCATTAAAGATAAGAGTTTTAAAAAGTTGGGTGAATGCTATCAAAATTCTAGTGCCCATCATTTAGGATATCTAACCCCCATCCTTACATTTCATCAGGTACATCAGCTACTTGGAGCTGACAGATCCAGCAGGGCCTTCAGCAAACCTGCCTGCCTGCTCAGTTAAGCTCACATTTCAAACAAGGCTGAGATGACATCTAAGAGTTAAGCTTAAACCTTGTTGCATAGGTTGACAGCCACTAAAATGGGCATACGATACCACAGCCTACAGGTTTTCAAGGTATTTCCATACTTCCAAAAACTAAAAATAATAATCAAACAAAACATCAGAGTTAAGAGATTACTTCCAAGAAGACAATGACTTGTTTAGGCTGTGGAGTAAGGCACAGTGATGTTCTCTGTTTCAAACAGGGCTCTTCCTAATGTTTCTCCTAGTTGATTTTACTCTCAATTACTTAAAAATAAGTAAATACCATTCAGAAATATAAATATTTAAAAGGTCTTTAACAGCAGTATTTTGAAGTGCATGTTGTTGGCAGTTTGATTCAGCTCCCAGACAGAGGGATTTTTCTTTTCCATGTATTCAACAGGAATGGTATCATGTTGCTAACAAGACAGCCATCTGATTTACAGTCGGCAACCCAAGTGGACAGCTACTGAGATAGCTGAATTCTTCCGTGGGTAGAAGAAAACTGGACAGGTAACATGGAGCACTGGGTGTTAGGACCAGGGCCTTCTGATTGTTCTAGCTGGCTGCACTTGCACACCAAGGCTGTATCCCCAGCTCTGCCAGCAAAGCATCGAGTGGGAGTGGCTGTGCCCTGGCGCACCGTGGGATGGTGCCTCTGCATGGGGAACGCCCTGCAGCAAAGACTTCAGAAAAACACAAATCTTATTTTCACAGGTGTAAACCCAAAGTGGTGACTTCTGGGTCTAGTTTACAAATCTGATGCGGAATGAATTTCTGTGCTGCTATATGCTTGTAAAGCACCAGAAGTCTCAATGGGATAGTATTTAAGTAACAATAGCCACGGTGAGATTGTGAAATTCATATGGACTAGATAAAACCCTCTTAATCCTGCTGGATGATACCATGGTAACTGACTGCCCACGTCCATGACATTCAGTAACATGGTATTAGTAACACTAATTTTACCTTACAAACTATTAAGATAAATACTTTTCAGTAACTGTTTATGGGAAGAAAAAAAAAAAAAAACAAAAAACAAAAAACAAAAAACAGCTCTAGTGTAACAATCCTGTTAAACAAACAGAGATGCTGAGACTTTGTTTATAATGAAGATACTTTATTAAAGAGAAACTAAATCTCCTGCTAGGCTGAATCTCCAAACTGAATGGGTTTTTCAGGTGATGGAAGCAAGCATTGTGCTAGGTCCCAGCCTGATTACTTCCTGCAGGGATGGTTTTGTCATTGTGCCACCCCCCCCCTGTCCCCCCCCCACCCCCAGCGACTCCTAAATAATCCAGGGTCACTGTGTCCTCTCTTTAATTAGTATCTCACTGCTTAAGGGAGGGAAGAATGTCAAGGAAAGAAAGAATGAGAAGACACTGTAAACAAAGGTCCTTGGGGGCATCTTAACAATTTGGACAAGGAATGGAAAAAATGCTCCATTCTTTTGTTGGCAGTAAAAAGGGGGGGAAAATGGTTGTGGGCAGAATTTCAGTTTTAGTTGCATGAATTTGGATAAAAAGAGAAATCTTGCTAAAAAGAAACACATTTTTTTCCCAAAATGGCTTTGTGATCCATCAGATGAGTATATGATCTACATTTTACAAGAATGCCAACCAAAAACATGGTGCTCCAACCAGAAAGCAACTGAAATCCTATGGTCTGTTCCTGTAAAAGTCATAATTGAGCCAAAGTGGGACGAAAGCAATTTTTTTTTATTTGCGTTAAAACTTCCAGTGTTTGGGGGTTTTGTTTGTTTGTTTGTTTGTTTTGTACAAAAGCATTTCAGCTGAAATGAGTGGCTACTCATTTCACTACTGTAATTTACACCTATATTTTCTAGGGAAAATTACAGATAATCTACAAATGAAGTAAAATAGCACATGAAGCAATATGAACCCCACCTCTTTACACTAGATAATTAACTTGCCCTGGCAGTTCTCTAGACTAACAAATCAGAAAATAGCAAACATTACTGAAGTTAAAGACTGTCCTTATCAAATAGGAAAATTTGTGCACATGAGCATATGGTTTAAGAGTTAAAAACATACCTTTTTTACTTTCCTTAACTTGGGCACACATAGAATTAAGTTCCAGATAAGGTAGGACTGCAAGAACCACCAGAGCACACCTATGACTGACTCCACTGCTCAGCACCTACAAGGATTTAAACATTCTGTTCCTCTGTTTGAAATTTAAATACTACTGTGCAACTTGGATTTGGAGGTTGTACTTCTCAGCTTTGTGTTTGAGCCTTGGATCAGGAAGTCAGACGAATGGCAGAATTATAGCAAGAACTCTAATGTGCAGTTCCATTGCAAGAAGCTTTTTGTTTTGTTGTGCTCCCATGCCCTGAGCAGGCGAGACACCACAAGGTGGGTTTCAGATTCATGCCTGTAAGCCTGGCTGTGAGCTCACTGTTATTGGGTGGTTTATAGTGTGCACCACATGAGAGACACTTACCAGTACTCAGCTAGCACAGTTTCTACCTTTGGACTGCATGTAAGTATACCCAGAATCTCACATTTCATTTAAACATCTAAAAATGCAGAAACCCCTCATCTCTTCTATGGGATACTATAGTGTTACTCTAAAGAACAGCCTGGCTTTTAATGATTGATTGATTGATTTTAAATAAAACAGATGTCATTCTTAAATCCCTTTTTCTAAAATTAGTTTCATGATGTTCATGACCAGACTTGGGAGGATGCCAAACACTGAGGGCAGGTAGTGCCATTCATCATGCCCTACCTCCTTCCCATGCCTATCTCATGCATTCAGCACAGAAAATTCTTCTTTAAAAAGAAAGCAAAAACAAACAAACAAACAATCCAAGCAAACAAATGCACTCTCTGGTTGAGGGGAAGTAAAAAACACATTTGAAATGTATAAATTTTAGCTATAAAAAACATTGACATTGATTAAAGATTTCCAGAGTGAACAATTTACAAGAAATTACCTCAGCAGGGTGAATGGATTTGGTTTCATAATCACAAAGTTCCCTAACTCCATGGTATTATATTCCAAGCAGGCTTGTATATTAAGTTTAATTTCACTTTTTTCAGGAAGTGATTTTACTCAAGATTGAATACAGCTGTTAGCAGAGTTCACTGTTCCAGAAAGGTTTCTACGCAAACTGGGGAAGAAGAAAAAAAAAGGAAAAAAAAACGTGCTCCATGAGGTGTGGATTCACATTCTGATTCTGAAAGTACAGAACACATCAGAGAAGACAAGCTCCATGTTCAGAAAATATTCCTGAAGAAATAGAGTCTTCAAATATTTAAAGAATGGGAGGAAAGTCTGGGTAATGTGCTTGATGACTTACAGGATTTGTTCAATGTTCTCTGACAACACAGAGCTAGAATACTTGCTGGCTTTAAGAAAAGAAATAGTGGTAAATACACCGCCTCTCATTTTTTTCCAAGCATCAGTATTAAAAACCCATTTACGGGTGCTCATTTAATGTACTATTTCATCTTGATTCTGTTCTTTTAATATGCACAGCAATGCATGCTGGCATACAGAGCAGGGCCTCTGCAGAGGAAATGCTGCCAGCTAGAAACACAGGATGTAATCGAGACCACAAGAGACACATACTCAGTTATAAATGTAACTATGCTGGAGGTATGGGAAAGAAAAAAAAAAAGTCCTATTTTTCACTGCCAGCTTTAATTGTTTCAGTGACATTCTCCTGCTCTCATTTTGTGCCAGTATAACGAAAAGAAAAATAATCAAACTTAATTACATTTGCAGCTAAGATAACTCCAGGATGCAGCATGCAGCAGGGCAGCTCCCTTCTCCTCACAGCAGTCCCTCTTTTGCTTTATGCACCTCTCCCGAGGTGCTCAGCTTATTAAATGCCACCTTCAGCAGGATGACATTATCTGCTCAAACTAGGCCCAAGTGCATAGCCTAAAACGCTATTAAAAGCCAGTCACGGGAAAAAGGGGGGAGAAAAAAAGGCCTGAATCTCAAAAAAGTAGCGGTTAATTCAAATTTTAAATGAAATACAAACTAAGAATCAAACTTCCCCGCAGCATCTGTATCCCAAACTACAGTTTGTGAGAACGGGGAAGTAAAGCAGACAAAAACGGAGCAGAAGCTAAACCGATTAATTTATTTTCTGCTGCAAAACGTCTTCCCTAACGCCATGAAGTGCGAATGAGGTTTCTAAAACGCTTCAGGCTTCGGTCTCAAGCAGCATTCACCATCACACGACTCAGCGCGCACCGACCCGAGGCGCGGCGCCTCGCGGCACGGTCCCAGCTCGGCCCCAGCCCTTCGTGGGGCACCGCCAGGCGGCAGCGCGGCGGGTAGGGAGGGGGGGGGGGGGGGGCACCGCGGCGCCCCGCGGAGGACGGCACTGAGCGACCCCGCCGCGCCTCCTGCTCCCGCCGCAGCACGGCCCCGGGGAGGACCCGGCGCGATTTGCGGCGCGGCATCCTCAGAAGCGGCGGCTCACAGCCGCGAGCAGCTCGACTCCGAGCGCAGGCTCTGCTTTCCAGCGGAGCGGCACGGCGGCTGCGCTGTACGAGCGGCGGAACTTTTCCGAGAACTTGGGGGCCGGCAGCCATCTTGTCCGCACGGCACAGCGCCGGGGGCAGCGCCGGCCGCTAGAGGGAGCCCGCCATTCCCCGGGACGGGAGAATAAAAGCCTATTGAATGAGGGAAACTGAATTTTGACTTATCCCGAAAGTTTGCTGTGATGTATTTGGAGCACCTCACCACCCGCCCACAGCCTCTGGTGCTGCCAGCGCTCTCCGTGACTCATCGCAGTACATAAAGCCACCCGGAAGGTTGGAGGCTATCACCGTTACGCAGTACTTATAAATCTCACCAGTTCGTAACACGTTTAAAAATAGCATAGAAGTCAGAACTGTCCCCGAAATATTTTCTATGCGCATATACTTAGTCTCAGTAACAAACCCACACACATGCACACACGTACAGATGCAGCCCATGAGCACCCGCTGCTGTTCCCTCGCAGGACTCCCTGGCAGATGTGCTGGAGCAGGGATTTAATCCCGGTTTTGCTGAAGGCAGTGCATATTTTACCTCTGAACCCAGTGGCAACTAACAACTCTGGATGCACTTTTCAAAACCACGGCTTCCAGGGCGTCACACACATGTGTAATGAGGCATCTCCTGGGACAGCCCATCAGCCACGGAAGCAGCTGGAGACAGACATAGTCCTTGAATGTGTTTATCAGTTAATTTTCGTCTATCCAAAATGCTCTCTAGCACCTTCACAAAATGGGTTCTGTGCAGAAGAGCTGTTTATTGCCTTCATCAAGTGAACCAACAGCAGAACGACAAGACCCAGCTTTCGCCACTAGAGGCTTCTCCTTTGGAAACAATTGCTCTAAGGGACAGAATGCTACTTTGCAGGAAAGCTGGAGATACATAGTTGAGCAGCTAAACAGCTGTTTGTGACAACAGCGGCACGTGCGTTTTGATCCACACCATAGGCTTTTATTTCAGCATCCACTGAATTCCAGTTATTACCCATTTCCTTAAAACATTAATGACAGATTGCTGATATACTTGGAACATGGCTTATCATTTTAATCAAGTATTTGTTACCCACAGTTACAGTTTGCTATTCCTCAGATTCTAAGCTGTATACTAATTTTGAACTTTCTTTCAAACAGTACAAATATCTAGGTATTCAAAGCACACACAAAACAGAGGTGAAAACAGCCACCCAAAGGTTTGCCCTTAGGACGTAAGGACACTCATGGTAAACGAGTCTAGTGATTAATAGACCACACTGGGATGCGAGGGAGAGATGCCGTTTCTGTTCCACTCCTGCCACTGTGTGATTCCTCCACTGTGCATTCATTCCCCTACACATACAGTCCTGGGATCTTACTTTAAAGCTATTCTGGACCTACCAATAAAAAACAAGGTATATTAGCACAATATAGAACTATGCCTGTTCTTTATCTACTGTTACTTTTACACTCATATTTCAACATTTGAAAAACTGTTTTTGCAAACAACTTGAGCAATATTTTTCTACCCTTGAAATTAAAATAAGATTTGATGTCCTGCAACTTTTTATTTGATCCAATAATATCAATATTGACTTAAAATCAGTTCTCTCTATACAGGTGTAGACTGTAGAACAGCTGATAGTTTTGTCCATATATCATGCTACCTGTTTGGGATCTCAATGCTTACACTGATCTTTTCTAAGGAGTTGATTAATACAATATTCAGGAAATCCAATTCAGTTCTTTTCCTCCACCTTGCAGTGCTTTTGATCCCTTCATAATGTAGAAGGGGAATTAGAATAGAGTATTTCAAAAACACTGCTATTTAAGCAAATAAAATCTACGTGAAATAAAATGAAAAAATTGCATTGCATAGTCAGTTGATTTAGAGTCAAGAAAGTCACGAGGTGGAACGATGTTTCAATTCTTGATTTGACCTCAAGTCTTGATACTTTTATTATTTAAATGAACTGGCAGGCCACGGCAAATATTATAAAATAAATATTGCTTACAGGAAATACGGAAAATGGAAATATGGAGACAGACATCAGTCAGGAAGCTTTCCATTTGCTGCCTGCACATGTACCCGATGGGAACCAGATCTTACGTAAGCATCTGATTGTCAAATATATCTATCTCTCTGGACAAATTGTATTGACAGACCAGTCTTGCAACAGAAGAGCTGATCCCAGTCTAAAAGCAAATTAGGGCAAACAGGGAATTAAATAGTTGCAGCGTAGTTTTCCCCAGAAGCAGAAATCTGGATTTATTTCTCTGAAGGCACTGAAGAGTTTTAACTAAAAGGAAGGTTTAGGAATTGCAGTGTTCTAGGATGCACCCCTACTTTCTACTGTCACTTTCTACTGTCTTGGGCACTCTTGGACCATTATTTTACTTTGATTATTTGCAGGCTACTTAAGATTCCATTACTGGAAAACTAATGACTAACAGGTAGTCTGGGATGAGGGATATCTGGGACCTGACTCATCGCTCCCCATGCTCCAGGTAGTCATTTATTTTGGTGTCAGGAGAAGATATGACTTAGATTTATATGAAGACTCTGGATAACAGACAACTTATGACCCCTCTTTTTGCTATAAGTAATTTGATGTGAGGCAGGGTAATTAAGAACCACAGCCCCTATCTGTCCAATTTAGGGACACACAGGAAAACCACGATTATCAGCATAAAACAGTAATTCTATATTTCAGACCTACTCATTAAAAAAAAAAAACTCATTAAACAATGCTTATTTAAAATTGCATATAGTAAAAAAAGAACTACATGCCTTAATCCAGATTAAATTTGTTATAGAAATTCCTTTTTCTTTTTATAAATACCAAATTGAGGTGGATACATGTCAGAGGATTTACAAAAATGAACTAAAATAAAAATATTTAGCTTCACATGCCATTTTCAAGTCCAGCAGAGTGAAGAAGAAAGGGACAGACTGTTATTTACTAATTTCAACTTAGTATTTTGATTTATTTAAAAATAATAGGAAAGCAACTAATGGTAAACTGCCAAATCTGAGCACATTGAGGCAATGGCAAGGTCTGCTTTCACACAGTACAAAAGTGGTCGTAAGCATTACATTATAGACATTTATCTGAAGAAAGTGGTATACATGTCATGTGCCATCCCTACTTCTGCTCTTGAAGTTCCTATCACTGTATTTGAGTGTAGTGTTTCCTCTTGCAAATGGAGCTTCCATGAAAGAACTTCATTGCTTTCTCTAAGTAAATGTAGTAACATTATCTTCTCCAGGGTACGAGGAGGTCTGGCTTGGGAGGTGGTAGAGCCATGCGCTCCGCTATTTCTAATCAAGACACTCAGAGGCACAAAACACTATGGGGTTTTTTTTGTTTTGGTTTGGTTTTTTAACCCAAGTTACTAATTTTTTCCCCCCTCCTTTCAGAGGTGTATCAATAGATAAAACCAATCCTGGAGATAAAATGAACAACTCCACAGTATCACTTTCATCCAAATTCAGACAGAAGTTCACAGCATAAAAGAATGCTGACTCTCTTGATCTATGTATAGATTTCTCACTCACTTAGTCATAAAGAGCAGAAGTCAGGTCAGAAAGGAGGAGAATTATGGAAATAGTTCAATACTGACTTGGAAATGGTGGCTGAACAGCAGAGACAGTTTGGATTTAAAATGTTATCCTGCAGTGGCTGCTATCCTAGACAGCTTTAGGCTGCGTTTGTCTGCTCTTTAAAAAGAAAATGGTGTCTTCAGATGCAAAATGCAGATCCTTCCTGAGACAAATAAAGAACTTAGCCCCACAAAAGCAGGAACTGTGACATGAACCCATATGAAAAGAAGAGATGTGGATTAGCTATCAATTTTTCTTCAATTTTGCCCCTTTTAGCCTGTGATTTTGCCAACAGTGGGAAGCACAGCACAGTGATCACTGTTAGGGAGGAAGAGACTGTTGCTGGAGTCAGGCACAAGGTATTTCCTGAATTTATTATTTTCAAGTACAAAGTTTTGAAAGCCTGTTGTCTGCTATTTCAGACAGCAATTTGTTTCCTCTGTGTTTGAAATGTCAGATCTTGCCATGCAGCTAAAAGTTGTGCTTTACAGAAGTCATGCTTTTGTGTAGCACACAAGAACATAAGTGCATAAACATTTTAGAATAATTAGAATATGTTATAGTTACATACGGGAATATGGTATTTCCATAACACATGTTAATGAACAAGATATGTTGTCACTTCATTATAAAAACACCCATTAATTCTTACTCCGTTTTCACAGTGTTAAAAATAACAATTCAAGGTCTCATCTTTCCACAAAAGATGGCCCCAAGAAGAAACTATTCTTTTGGCCAATTGTTTTCCAGACTAACTCATTGAACATATTTTTCTCTTACACTTAAGTTACTAACAGGATTTATTTAACATTTTTAATTCTTAAAGCACTGAACAAATAACGAACCTCCTCAACTCTATTAATACTATTAGTATTTATTATTATTGATCACTGCTATTACTGAGCTATTCATTTACAGATGGTAGAACATCTGTAACCATTTTAGGTGGCCATCCTCAAGAGTAAAGAGAAGACAGCAAGCTTTGAAACTTTTCCCCATTTGTGCATTAGTGTTTAAAAGCACATTCATTAACTCAGCAGGAAGTTGAATACTTGGTGTCTTAACTCTTTTGCTCATTTATGCCATGTTCAACCTCACTGACAGTGGCCAACAGATAAACGTCATCTACTCTCAGGCTTCCCAGCCTAAATAAAGAATAAGTAGCAGCTCCCAACGTTAGCTGTAACCGATCATTCCAGGCACCAGTGGTACTGAAGAACAAATCTGTCATTCTCTACCTCCTTATGGCCTTAAGACCTACCTACTGCTTCAAGGAGTTGTCTTGTCACCAATCCCTGGCAGTTGCTTTAGTAGCTCTGGAAATGACACTATCCTATTTTCCACAGAAGGTGGTACGATCTTGGGCCCTGTTAAATTACTTCACTCCTATGTTTGAAAACTTGCCACTCTGTCAAAAAAGGACAAATACACAATTCTTCTTTCTTTAAACTCCCTGCTGAGAGTACCAGGAAGGGTGACAGCTAAGGCAGTGGCCTGTGTAACTACAGCGAGCACAGGAGGAGACGGGCTTCTCATTTCATATTACCAACACAAAGCCATTGAACACTGGCAACTTTGTTCACAACCTACAAGCTATGACTTTATATAGTAACACAGTGTTGGAAATCAGACATATTTTGGTGAAATAAAGGTTTTTTTAAAAATCAATTGCAAATGAAATCTAGACATGTCAACATCATTCCTGCCTTTATAAACTATATTCTCATTCAAAAAGTCTTAAGCATTATAAATGGAGAGATGATTTATTAGATGTAAAGTAAGTTAAAAATGAATTCTCATGCCATTTTTGCTGATTTTTTTCTTCAAAATTTATGAAAAGCAAAGATATAGAGAAGCAGGCCACAGAGGCAGAAGATAACAAATTAAAAATTATTTATCCTATATAGTTCAAATCAACTCTTTTATCAGTCAACAACAAGATAAAGAATGTATTCCTATCTTCCAGAAATCAGAGCATAGAAATAAGGACAGAGCTTTAAATACAGTAGGAGGCATTCGATCTGGAAGTTGGAATCGTACAATCATAGAATGGCCTGGGTTGAAAAGGACCACAATAATCACCTAGTTTCAACCCCCCTGCTGTGTGCAGGGTCACCAACCACCAGACCAGGCTGCCCAGAGCCACATCCAGCCTGGCCTTGAATGCCTCCAGGGATGGGGCATCCACAGCCTCCCTGGGCAACCTGTTCCAGTGTGTCACCACCCTCCGGGTGAAAAATTTCCTCCTAATATCTAACCTAAATCTCCCCTGTCTCATTTTAAGACCATTCCCGCTTGTCCTTTCACTATCCACCCTCGTAAATAGCCGTTCCCCCTCCTGTTTATAAGCCCCCTTCAAGTACTGGAAGGCTGCAGTGAGGTCTCCCTGGAGCCTTAGAATCATAGAATCACAAGGTTCAAAATGACCTATAAGATCATCTAGTCCAACCGTCTCCTCATCACCATTGCCACCACAAGCTAGTAAACCATATCACACAGCACATCATCCAGATGCCTCTTGAATACTGCCAGGGACAGCGGCTCCACCACCTCCCTGGGCAGCCATTCCAGTGCTTGACCACTCTCTGAGAGAAAAAGTTCTTTCTGTCTAATCTAAACCTCCTCTGATACAACTTGCGGCCATTACCCCGTGTCCTGCTCGTTGCCTGGGAGAAGAGGCCAAATCCCTCTTCACCACAACCTCCCTTCAGGAGGTTGTAGAGCGCAATGAGGTCTCCCCTGAACCTCCTCTTCTCCAGACTGAACAACCCCAGCTCCCTCAGCCACTCCTCATAAGACTTGTGCTCCAGACCCCTCACCAGTTTTGTTGCCCTTCCCTGGACACGCTCCAGGTCCTCAACATCTTTCCTGTAGTGAGGAGCCCAAAACTGAACACAATACTTGAGATGCGGCCTCACCAGTGCTGAGCAGAGGGGGATGATCAGCTCCCTGCTCCTGTTGGCCACACTATTTCTAATGCAGGCCAGGCTGCCATTGGTCCTCTTGGCCACCTGGGCACACTGTCGGCTCATGTTCAGCCGAGCATCAACCAACACCCCCAGGTCCTTCTCCACACTCATCCAGCCACTCATCCCCAAGCCTATAATGCTGCATAGGGAGCCTTCTCCTCCCCAAGCTAAACCAACCCAGTTCCCTCAACCTTTCTTCATAGGAGAGGTGCTCCAGCCCTCTGATCATCTTAGTGGCCCTCCTCTGCACCCATTCCAAGATCTCCATATCCTTCCTATACTGGAGGCCCCAGGCCTGGATGCAGTACTGCATAGGTGGCCACACAGGAGCCGAGTAGAGGGGGACAATTACCTCCCTCTCCCTGCTGGCCACCCCTTTTTTAATGCACCCCTGAACACAATTGGCCTTCTGGGCTGCAAGCACACACTGCTGGCTCATGTCCAGCTTCTCATCCACCAGGAAATCCCAAGGAATGTCCAGAGACCACACACTCATAAATCTGAGGTAGGTCCTGCCACTAATTTGGTATCAGGGATGACAACCACATAACAACAATCCTCACAAAGGTTTCTGAAAGTACACCCAATTATCTCATTCTAACATTTTTCTTATTAAATGATTAAAAATAGTATTTCAAAGTGATCTTTAATTATAATTGAGCTTTTAAAATCTTGAAAATGAATTGTATCAAAGAAAGACTTAGGACAGACTGAAGGAGAATGTTTCCAACTTCTTGTTTTATTAAAATTTCTAAAACTGTTCCAGTTCTAGGGAACAGCAAATGCATTGCCTTTCAGTCCCAGTTTTCAATTGTCAGCAACACAAAAAATGATCTATTCAGATAGTTCTTGTTTTATTACACAAATGTTTGAAGACATTTTTGGTCCCCTACACTATCCAGCCTTTTTATCCACTTTATAAGGCATAAAAAAAATACAGAGATTAGATGTGACCGTGTTTGAAATCATTTAACAGAATCTCTGCTTTGAGGTAAAATAGACTCCCTCAAGGTGTTGGGATGATAGAGAATGCTAGCAAAGCTTCTTGGCTGCAGAAAGACCTGTGGCACACTGCTTCTCTGTGTACCCAGGGATCACCAGTATCTCGGCCACTCACCACAATTTCTATTTTATTTTTAACTAACCACAGATATGAAGTGCAGTGTGCCATGCCCTATATACATGAATCAAAAGACCTATTTACAAATACAACAGATACAGTGCCCTAGTCTTTGCAAATCTGAGTTCTCCACAAGTGTAGCACATTTTCCTCATTTCATTTTCCTTTTATGAGCTTATATCGTGTTCTGTGGCATGAAGATGATTTCTCCAGCAGGAATAGACCGACTGGATTATTTTTTAATGCTCTGCAACTGCAGTCATTAATCTTTACTCTGGAGAAGTAGCACATTTTTCCCCTATTTCCATACTTTGAGATTGAATTCATTTCCTCGTTTCATTTGTAATGATGAAAATAAGTATCTATTCTTTATGTACTTCATCAAGCCTTTTACAGTGATTGTTGGGCTACTTTATACCAAAGGCTAAAAAATCCTGTATTAGAATACTCTAATGTTATAGCGCAGGATTTTCTTCAGAAACTCCCCATTTCTAGCCCTGGTTTCACAATCACTTTTTTCTCCACTGCAGCACAAAAGCCATTTTTAATACTTAATTTCTGTATCCCCTTCATACTTACAGATTACAGGGGGTTCTGACAAGGCCATATTCTCCATGGTAATACCACAGATGTAAAAAGTGAACACCAGCCCACATAAACATATTCACCTCTACAGGAAAAAGATCTTGATACATGATTATCATGATTGTTCTCAGACTCACAGAACACAGATCTAATGTTTTACTTTGCTGATCATTGGTCATTGCTTTCTCCAATATTAAATGGGAATCCAAAAAAAATTATTAAACATTTCTTTCAGCAACAGTGCTAGCATAAATATTTCCCACCTTATCCTGTTTGTCCCTGGTATTCATTTTTGCTGTTTATTTTTAATCTGGACTAATTCCCGGATCTATTTCATTGTACGGCCCGCTAACAGCTATCCTGACATTGCTCATTGAGTAATGTGGGACGAAAGAATGGCTGATGACAAAGAGAAATGCTTCAAGCTGGTACTGCCACAAAACTACATCCAAAAACAAAGCTTCAGTATTACAATGCATCTTCTATATGAAGGGATAGTAATCTGAATTGAGCTGTAGACATCAGAGCACAAATTAGGAGCACTTAACATTCTCCTCCTTAGACCCTCTACTTGTACCTGCTGCTTCCGTTGATAACACACAGCCCAAACTCTGCTTGTTGACTACTGGAGAGCAGTGAATATTCTTACTGCAACCGAGGCTTTGACAGATGAGCATTTGCAAATCATCTTCTTGTAGTTTGAGGTATTGCTGCCTCCAAGTGTCCTTTTTGCTCTTCTGTCAAAACTGAGTAGAAGTGAGCAGAAGGGAATGCCCCAGCCTCAGCTGTTCCCAGTGCAAAGTGCAATATCTCAGCTTAGCTGCCTTTAAGCTTTCTCCTACATCTCCCTCGCAAAGGAGTAGGGTTACTTTCCATCTAATCCACATCCTTACAGTAAGGATCCTCCTATTCCCATAGGACAGACTGAGGAGGAGGTTGGAAAGCAAGCTTTGACGTACTCTGTTTCTCCTCGACTGCATTCCCTTGGCAGCACCATACCCAATCCCTTTCCCAACTAAACTTTTTTTCAGTGAAGATCAATTTCAGTTCCAGGTATGTTCCTTTTTCACTTATTCCCTACAGCAAACTTTCTTCTCTGCTGCCAACTAGTCATTGGGAGCACAGTGGTTTATAACTAGGGGAAGTGAAACTGAGTGGCAGTGCCAAACTGCAAGAAAGCAGCTAGGACAAGGGCAGCTGTCCCCTCGATGCTGTCTTCCTCAAACAGCTATGAGCTGGGAGAGGTGAGGCACTGTGAGGCCTGTGGTTAGCTGGGGAAAAGAATGTCTGAAATCTGTGTAGCAAGATTCACCAATGTTAATCTCAAAAAAACACATAAATTATTGCTGCATAGTAAAAGTTTAAGAAAGCTTTTTTGTCACGTTTCTCCATTCTGTTACTGAACCAGCATCAAGAGGTTTGTGGTCAGGATTAGCAGCAAGGAAGCACAGCCCATTGCTGCATCAATGTTAATGCCATTTGTGACACATTCTGAGTTGTGATTCTAACAGAAGAAAATGCCTCATGACCAGAATTACTTGGGTGGAGCCTTCAGCCAAACAAAAGCTGAACAACAGCCAATCGATGCTTTCTCTTGATGATTTGAAGTTGTAATCTGATTATGAAAATGAACCTTAGGAAGGCATCAAGTAATCTCCAGCAGAGGACTGTTGTTAAGGCCACACAGGGTTGGGCAGTTTTATGCAGTAGTTTGTAATAATTCATTTGCAATTGATGATTATGTCATATTTAATACATGGTTCCCTCTAAACTCCTATATTATTCACAATACCGCTGGGAAAAAAAAAATAAATCCAAGTTTACTGAGAATTGCTACAAAGAAAATGTTTTTTACAAAGAGTTTTTCTTCCCATACTGATCTTAGATACATTCCCACCTTAGATTTAAAGACAGAAATCTTCCAGAATTAGAAAAAAAAACAAACAAAACTCACTCTGGTTAAGCACAAGTAAATGAACAAGACTTTTGTACTGCTATTCCCAAACAGAGAGCTTACAAATGTGCTACCTTCTGATGCCCACTCAGTGTGTCAAAAGATTGACTTCCAATCCCTGATTGCTATGTTATTTTTTAGTCCTATCCTGCAATTCCATAATGCAAAATGGTGTCCACATGTAAAATCTTAAGTAGCACGTGCTATTTTGATTCACCTCTTCAGTGAAGGCAAAAGGACTGATATTTTCTGCTTGCACTGGAAAGTCCTAAAAGTTTTAATTCTGCATTTATTTTCATAGTTTTTTAAATAATCCTGAGAACTCGTGTTCTTTCTTTCCCCATTTTATCCTCAGATTACACAGGGTACATCTACGTTGTCTTCCCCAGCAGCTCTGAGGTTACTCTGTCTGTGCCCACAGAGCAGCAGCCACTGAGCTGACTCCTCAGCAGGACTTTTAGTTCAGGATAAGCATTGCCCCAACAGTGTTTCTCTTCAGTTCAGAGCCAGGATCAAGCAAGCTTATGCCAGCATGAAAATACCTGCAGATTCTCTTTAGGGGGTTTTATAGCAGATGCCCTGCTAATCGAGGAGCACTGGGGGATCTCAGGAAATTATAATGAATTTTGCTCTGCAGTACCACAGCAGTCTCTCTGTAGATTTTGCTGTGAACCAAGAACCCATCGATTAGGTTGCTGCAAAGGGAAATGAGAGAACACCTCCACTAAATTAGAGGGTTGCTAAAGAAGGGCAAATTGCATTTTCTATGTGAGGAGCATACTCCAAGGAAATAAAAAAGAAAAATACGAGAATCCCTTTCTCTCTCCACTGAGAGCTGTAGAATTAGCTTTTCTCACTGTCTGGGTAGCACTACTGTTGCCATTTGATTTATAATAAAAAAGTTTAAGCCTCCCTTCATTTGCCATTAGAACTTCACTAAAGGTGACAGGCATTTCATTTTCCTCTAAATCCATCTGTGACACGCATCAGCGCCGCGCTCCGTGCAGCAGGCGCTGGGGATGCCGGGAATGCTCGGCCATACCCAGATCCAGACCTTGCGTTTAAGCCGCAGCTCCTGCCAGCTGGAGACACATTTAACATTCCCTGCATGACTTGAGCAGCTCAGCCACTTTCCCACATTCCACAGCTGGCCTCCCACCACCCTGCAGCCTGCGAGCATGCAGCACAGGGGTCATATCCTTGCCATCAATTCTCAAGTAGAGCTTGCTATTGAAAATTCAGGAGAACGTTGCTTAAACTACAACGGAGTCATGCGGCTCATCTCCCATATGTCCCGGTTTCCCAAAAGTGGCACAGCTATGTATGAAAAAGTACTTTCCATTTGTTTGTCAGCTCCTCTATGTTATACACAAGGTCTGCATAGCTTGGGAGCCACAAAATGGTTGGGCGGCAGCCCTGCAATGTTACAGAACAAATCCTTACTACTATGAGTAATCCCAGTGCTTTACAACAGGGTACTTTTGGAAAAAAAGTCTTTTAGGACTGCATCCATGAGAGTTCATTGTTAATAGTCATTTTCTTCTGACTGCAAATTCATGCTGCTTCACATGGATGCCCCATCCATTTCTGTCCTTGCGAAGAAATTAAAAAAAAAAAAAAAAGATAAATAAAGGAATCATGGAGTCTGGAGGTTTAATTTTTTTCATTACCGCACTTCACTTAATGGGAGGTGGTTTCTATTTACTTTTTTGTAATGTCTATCAGCTCAACTGTCTTGTGCCTTTTTTGTTATGCTTTTTATATGATGAAAAAATGAATTTCTGGAGTAATGGATTTCTGGGAGAAATTAGTGAAGACATTCACATTCATTAAACAGTGAGATTTTATGACAGCAACACCCTGACAATTCATTATTGGAAGACATCATAAAAAAAAAAAAAAACCTAACCCAAATATCAACAAAAAACAGCTATTCAAACAACGTACAGGTTAGACATCAGGATTTTATGGCGACAACTGGGAGGGAAACCTATTGTGTGATTTGTATCTGGATTCCTCATCTAATTCCAATCACATCAGTGGTTAGGGACTGTACAAATAAAGCTGCTTGCACTAAGTTAAACCTGGGGGCGTCAGAAAGGTCTACAAACACATTTTAGTTTTCCCTGGAAACAGTGAGCGAGATGAAGCGCACAGATCATTGACTTCCTGAGATACAGCAAGGAACTGTGAACAACACCAAACTGGCCTGCGCAGCTGATGGGAGCACCAACTGTGTGCACCAAGTTTACTGAGTTAACTACAGAAGCTGGTTCATGCATCTGAACGGGGAGCCAAAGCAACGCCGGAGTATTACTTGTAGATCATTTTATGACACAAATAAGACCTAATGTCTGTTCAGCACTTTACCCTGGACCCAAGCATACACCAGAAAATACCTATTAGAATATGCAGTTTATTTGAGTGCTATAATTCAGTACTTGTTGTAACACTTTTATTAATAGAGTTAATCTATTAAAAAATTCAGACCATGATGCTATCATTATAACATAAAGACATCTGGCCAACATTCTGAATTATCACATAATACCTTTCCCCTTACTTTAAAAAGTTAAGTCAAAGGTGAAAGAAAAGGGTAACTAAAATAAAAGACTATCTTCTCTTTACAGTTTAAAAAAAAAAAAAAAGAAAAAAGAAACATAATTTGTACATACTATTCTCTATAAATCCATGTTAAGCTACATTGCAGTTCAGGAGTTTCCATAACAAGTAAAATACAGTCTAGCTCTAAACGCACCTAATGGAGATTTATCATGGATGCAGTGACAAGCCCTTATCTGTGCTGGGCTGGCTGGCACCAGCACACAGAGCAACCAGCTACAAATGCATGCCATTAGGTATTATTAAAAGAAAAATGGGCTGCCAGTGAGAAGGTAGATATATATTAGCAGGCACAGAAAGTTGATTAAGACAATTATTTACAGCCGCAAGATATTCAGTATAGTACAATTATTTTTAATGCCTTAAAGGAAATTTGATGATGGCAATTCAAAGTGAACCAGTTGCAATGGCCTTCAGAGTCTACCCATTTATTCACTAGGCACAAGTCCACTCAGATTGGTGAAAATACTCTGGATTGAAGCTGGTGAGGTTAGCCACGGACCTCAACAGCTTATCCATGAGGCTAGTTTTTGGAGGTGCACATTACTCCCCACATGGTGTTTCTGCATTTTTTACATTTCAAAATATTTTCAAGTAAGATGCTGAGATGCCTGGCCTCCACTCCAAGATACAGAAAGCCTTTGGTTTAAATTTAGTTTTTAAATTGATTTCCTGTTCATTCAAACATTTGAACAGAGTGATTAAGTATCAGCTCATATTAGTTAATTAAAACCAAATCATTGCATGCCCCCTGTAAAACCACTGCTAGTTCTGACAGTACTGAGGATTGCCACAGCTTTCATACCAGTTACTTGCATTTGCTTCCTTCTTTTACAGAGACCAGTGGCTCAGACTGGATGCTGGGCATCTCCCATCTAGTACATGAGGAGCTCCCTGGAGAAGTCTCCCAGTGAAGCCCAAGCATTGGGTACCATGAAGATGAGATAGTAGGGATGGGAACAGGTTTTCTAACCTCCACCTCCCAGAGTTGGCTGCAGGAAGTTTTTCACCTGCCAGGGCACGCTTCCCACCCTGTTTTCCATGCTGCTTGGAGTTATTCAGAACTGCCAAGGACAAGAACTACCGGGAACTTTCTTAGTAAGCAAAAGCAGTGAGATTTGTTGGGATAAAAGTTTACTACTCTGCAGGAGTCATAATGCACACATGCACATACACAAATCCCTATCTCAGCAAGCAGGCAAGGTTCCGTGGCTCACAATGGACGCAGCTGTGACTCGCAGCAGCAATTTGCCTTCAGATTTAGCATTTCCTTTTCCTCACAGCAGCCCACAATTCTTGCCCATCTAAACACCAGCCACCACCGAAGCCCTAAGAGTGCCTCGCTTTATCTCCACCTTGCAATCACAAAGCAGAGCACCAACTGCTTTGTGCATACAATGAATTCCTCTCACTTCCACACACTTACTGTCCATTAATTTACGGACTTAGAGCATAAATATATTAATTCTGCTTTACAAGCCAGGGACTTTCTGTGGATACCCAGACCATACGATGATCCATCTAAATCAAAAAGAACTCACAATGTGATACCTCTAGATACCAGAGGAATATTTTTGTATTAAAAATAGGAGAGAAAGGTACTGGCAGTAATTGGCAATGTAAGGCCTGATTCAAAGGAAAGTAATTTGAGAAAATTTATTTTAATGGTAGTAAAATTCCTAAATATTCAGAAACAATAATAGCTTCTTGAAGGTGATTAGAAGAGCCCCACCTACAACTGATAGCAAACACACGGTGGGATTGCTAACGAATCTGTTTATCACTACTCACACAGGGACCCATTCGTGGCTCCTGATTTTGCTGCGGAAAGCAGCAGTATTCGCCTGCTGCCACTCCCAGCTGTATCACCATCCACTAATGAGGTGCCATGCTTCCCAAAATGAAAAAAAATCTTCCAGAGCAGATGCCACTGAAGGTCTGTGAGCATAAAGTGATGATTATTCGTCGTGCCACCAGCTCTAGTAGAGTAGAATATAATTATTCTATCATAACTGTAATAGACTGCAATTTCAGACAATAGTGTGAATAATTTTTGGTCAATGAGCAGTAAAACACAGCTCAGTGAAAGTGAAGAGAATGCATCGTTCAAACATTTTAATTACAAGTGTACAAATATTGCAAAAATCTTTTATTACTCAATGAGCAAGTACTATGATGATCTGAAATGGCACAGATTAACATTATTACATCACAAGGCAAGAGTCAAAAGGTCTCACTTTTTTTTTTTTTAAAAAAAGAGTATTTGAAAGAAAACAGATTTGAAGCATTCCTGTTTATAACTTGCTCATAAGCTTTGAACTGGACTTCTCTTCTGAATGCTGATAAAAGTTCTGAGCATTTTTCATATGTAATAGAATTAGTGCTCAGCTTTCTGCAGTGTCATCAGCTGCCTGCAACCTACTTAATTGTCCTAGATTTAAGCAAGTCACATACTGCACATTTAAATTCACATCCTACATTAGCTTCCATTTTTACCTGCAGCCATTAATATTAACAGTTCTTCATTAAAAGTATTCCCTGAGTTATGGTGCCTACACAAGCAGCTCAACAGAAACAGTGCAGCAAATTAATGAGGTAGTGTTAGTTACAAGCACGTAAGAGCTATTCTGACATATACATACACAAAAATCCCAAATTTGTTAAATAATTAGAAAAAAGCACAGACTGATTATAAAACCATATAGGTGATTCTAGAAACTTCTGCTCTTATAGTGCACAACACAAGCATTTATACGACTAATGACAAGCCAACCTGAAATTCCAATTCAGATTACCCTCTTTTAAAGTCTAAACACTGGCTTGGTACTCTAGTATAAATTTGTTTGCTTTTCTTGGGTTACACTGCCAAAGAAAGGATGAATACCTAGATGCTTATTAGTCACAGGTATAAGGGTTTACAAGCACTATCAAAATTAATTTCCCAATATGTCAAATGCCCATTATTCCATGTCTGCAATCCACATATTCACATAGGTACACATTCACATTGCAGAAGTAAGTTCATATTTACTACACCCCTACTATCATTTTCTTACATCTATTTTACTTCTTAAGCTCTATTGGTGAAAACGTAAAGTTCTGACCCCTAGTGAGCACAGCTATCATGGGATAGAGTTACAAGTGAATGTTCTCTATTCCTGTTTATGTTGTAAGTTCCAAGAATGACGATCATATGAGTACAATGGAGGTCTTTTAGCCATATGCTGACACAAAAGAAAAGTTCAGCTCTGTTGTTTAATTGTGTATGCTCCAGTGCTAGGCAACTCTCCAGACCTTACTATAAACAATCTTTAAGATTCATCCAGATCAGCATGATAATGAAGCTTATGCTTCTTACGCTAAACTTTACATGACAATTTTTGCTGTTGTAGGTTTGTTTGTTTTGAATATTCAGCTATACTAGAACACAGATATCACACCAGGCTGACCTTTCTATTTTAAAGAATAATGAGAAGCCCCTCCAGAGCCACAGTCTAATATTATTTTTATTGCGTGTAATTTTCCTAGACAGAAAATGGATCTGTTACCTTTTGCTACCTTGCCTGGTGAATATATTCATCACAGTCTAATAAATGGCAACAATAGATTAATAAAAATGAAAGCGCATGCTTAGAAAACATGTTGATGAATATTTTAATGGAGCAAAAAAAAAAAAACCACCTAGTATTTCCACAAGCTATACAGCTCGTCCGAAAATAATAATGATCCAACAAGTACGCAAGCACAGAATACTGTACAACTGGCACCATTAGCTCTAATGTATAATCATTATGAAGTTATTTTTGTTAATGTAAAGACAGCTTCCAACTACAAAAATACACAACTGACGCCTAAAAAAAAAAAAAAAAAAGGGACATATGTACTCCTTCAAGGGAGAGTTATTAGAACTGCAGTCTGGGTGTGTGTAGGCTGACAATTATGAGACAAAGAACACTACATTCCAAACTTCAGTTCAATAAAAGAAGAGAGTTCATTTAGTGTTCAAAGGACATCATTTACAGCACTCCAAGTTTGTATTATATAAGTGCTTCTGTATTATACATTCAGCAGGGAGGTGAAATTTCACTGAAGAAACAACTACAAGATTTGAAATAAACATATAGCCTTCATGTGAAATACCTCATAAGGGATGAGTACTGCAAGATGTGCTTTCTGTAATTAGCTGTCATACTGCAACATAACAGAATATCCACTATAGTATTTCTCCAACTACATACCTTTGAATACTTAGGCAAAGTCCCACACAACTTAATAATAATTACGTTTGTCAGAACACAGAAAATGCAGATCTATGGTAAAGGCAGGATAAATAGTTTGGGCTTGACCTACAGGGATCAGATAAAACTTCAAATTTGAAATCATGTGAATATTCCTAACTATATGATACTTCCAAACACTACTCCCACGATTAAGCATTTTAAGAATTGTGGCACTGAGCTGAAAGCTGATTAAATTTTATATAAGTGAGGTACTAGAAAAAAAGAGAGCATCTAATTTTGTTGGAAATACGGTGTGCACATATATAGTCATTTTGACAATGAAATGTACTTGTTGCTTTGTTCCCTATCAGGTTTGTAACTGGTCTGACATTATGCTCGTTACCCAACCTAATTACTCTCTTCTACTAGTAATATATTTAATTCCAACTATTTTAATGTGTAATTTGATTCTCCGTTCTCAGCTACATATCAGTCATGGGATACATTCCATAGTTATGAAGTATTACCTTGAGAGATTCTGTGGTTCCCAGCACATGGCCAATTTCTGCCTTGGGATGCAAATACGCAATTCGCTTTGAAATCTAGACTTTAGCTGAGGCTTTTTGTTTGTTTGTTTTTATTTTTGAGTAAAACACTACTCTATGTTACTTCTTTAGCTTCATTCCCCTCCAATTACACAGCTATTACAGAGCAGAGTTTGTGTCTCATGCCAATGCTTAGTGTAATTAAATTAAATACATCTATGTGTATATATCACGGTAGTTTTTTTTATAAAGTTAAGCTACTTCACATCCATTTTCTGTGTAGTATAGCTTTTATTTGTAAAACTATTATTTAAAATAAAGGTGTTCATATATTTATGGTACACACGTTCAAGTCGTTACATGTATGCTTCCCTACTGCATAATCTAGCAACTTTCCAAAACAAAATTAAATTCCAGACTTTCATATAACCTCAGTAGTTACAATTTTTAAGAAAGAAGACATCAAAAAGAATGCAGAGAATCTCATCTGCATTCTCCTAAGTGTGCTGGAGCCCAATCCTGAATAGTGCACACAGGCAAAATTCTCACTTAGAGAAGTGAATGAATATTCATTATGCATTTATTTACTTCTGGTATTATTGGATTTAGCCATCTAATTAAAACTATTAAATGTATTAATTAGAGGACAATGCAGTTAATGGAGTTTTCGTTTACATGAGCTTAGTGCACCATATTTGCTCAATTAAGTCTTGTCTACACTCTCAAACTCACCAGAACTACTCCAAAATAATCTCTGTTAATGGACATGCATGTAGAGGGACATACAGGAATTCATAATACTCACTAATTCCACAAAACTATTTCCTTACAACTTGCATTATATTTTTCTTTCCTTAAACTTTTATTAATTTTTTCAGTGTGGAAAAGGTCTAAATCTTGTTAGCATCAATATTCTGCACCTTTGCAACTTTTACTCTCTAAGACTTCAGAGCGTTTACATCACTGTTTCCAAACACATGAAGCTCAGTCTTGAAAAGTAGGAACTAAAGTCTTGTGTATCCATACAAATTGTATCAGATTAAAGGGAGAATAGTTAAGAACACTTGTAAGTAACTCCATGAGAAGGCAATCACATTTCAGAATAAGAATGCCTTTTCTTACTTAGCTGGCTTTGAAAGTGGATTAAGCTGTTTTGGACAATGGTACTTTTATTGAAGAAGAAAGCCCCACTCACTTGAAATTATTTGGGGATAATTATTCCAGAATACTTAATAAATCCTTATACCTGGCCTCCCACCAGCGCTCGCTGTGCTGGTATTGTGTACAATGCCTGCAAAGCAGTTGTCTCTCAAAGAACCCTACTGTCAGAATCAAGCAATTAGATGCCAAAAAACATTCTTGGAGGATCACTGCACAAGAGAAATGCAGCACAAAACTATGTGATGACAAAATGCAGGAACTTTATTATTTTTCATAGGCTGGCACCACAAATACAACTACTGGTTAAAAAAAAAAGATCAACAACAATGGAAACAAAATCAAACGTCACACACACACACACACACAACCCACAAAAAAAAAAAAAAAAAAAAAAAAAGAGAGAGAGATTAAATCTGAAGAAAATAAAAGTTATCTTCTTTCAACAAGTTGTAGCTTCAGGATAGCACGCGCAAAGTGTGGAATCATTATCTACTGTTTGGACTCCTTCCTCATAACACTAAAGCCCTTCTTTGGACTGTGTATCTGTAGCAGTAGGCCAGCAGAAAACACACACTCTGTGTTACCTCTCTGTAAAACCATCATTTGCACCACCGCCAGAAATTACCACAAAGTGGAGAGGCATTCTGGCCATCACAAAAAAATATGAATTAAAACATGCAAACGTGCCCCATCTCTGTTTGAGGAACAGAAAACACTGTTCTCTGGTGGCGACGTTAGCACTTTAAACCTGCTCTTGGTCTTGCTTTTCCCTACAAGTGATCTTAATCTGAAGAGAAAGCCCATCTCAGCTCACCAAAGCAGGCTGTGCTGTTATTTCTAGCCTGCGCTCAGGCTGCCAGCAAGGACCTTGGCCTCGGATTTTCCATCTGACTGACACATGACCAGAGCAGCACGCTCAGACACAGAAGGGTTCTGGCATTGCACCCACAGTGCAAATGAATGATGAAAACCTTAATATGAGAAGGCATGGCTCTACGTGCAAAGTTTAAAAACATGAAAACATGTTGTTATAATTTCACTTGGGCTGCTATTGACTGCATAATTTCAACTGAACTCACTTTTTTTTTTTTAATATTGAGATGGGTGCTTTCTGATTTCTTTTGTTTAGCCACTTTTGCCAAGAGTAGTGTGTGATTCAGTCTAGTGATAAAATCTGCCTGCCAAGCGGATCCCAACTGTTTCTACATTTAGTCTTTACTACACCGTATACTTCTTGTGCTTGGATTGATGCCAGACCCACCAGAATAAGAGAATTTATAAAAATATTAACTATTAAAAAGAATAATAACATCACCATGGCACTTAAAAGCATGCTCAAGGAGTGCTTACCTATTTTCAGCTTAATAAAAAAAATTAGGAATTACAAGAAATAAGATGAAATAGCAAAGGCTGATAAGTTTACCTCTGTAAGGTATTTCCACAGCATTACAGTATGGCCACATCAGATTAGAGGCAAAGGTAACTGCCAAATTTGTCCCTTTTGTCCTCTCAAAATCTACATGAAACGAGACATTTCCCAGAGGTTTTACCTGTCTATCCTCCAAATTTCCATTGTTTTTGTAGAATAACCTTTAATTTTTGCTGAACTTTAGCAGTGCCCAAAGTGAGTTCTTGCAGAATGCTGTCTTAAATCCCCTTTTGTGGGCAAGGCAGCTCTCCCCAGGCAGCCTGGCAGCCAGAGCTGCCTTCTCACGCCATACTCTGGCACACAAGGCTCAGCTTCTCTGCTCAGCTCTCTGCCCTTTCTCTTTCCTGCCCTTTCTGCCTTACTCTTTTCCCTTATCTTTTCTCTACAGCAATTTACCTCTTTCAAAAACTACTTCTCATGCTTTCCCTCTGTCTTCTTTTGTATTTCTCACGTTTTCTTCTTTTCCTACCTCAAATGACGAAACAATGCTAAAGAGATGGGCCTACAGCCAGGTTTAGAGACAATTTAGTCCACTTTAAGGGACAGGCTCAGTTCTGGAGGTGTGAAGAAAGCCAGGCCAATGGGCCCAGTGGATCACCCCCAATTCTGCGTTCAGGCCACCAGCACAAAGATCTCTGGTGTTTCATTGAAGCCACAGCTACATACAAGCGCAGAAACAAAAGTACTTTGGCACTGTAATCAAACTGGTGTCTTGATTCTTTCTTTCCTCTTTTCCAGATACTATTCCTAAAAGTACCAATTATCAAAAGATCCTCACATAGCTGTGAAGTGCTTGCCATTCCCAGGCATGGCTCTCAGTTTTCTGCTCCCAGAAAGCCCAGCTCAGTCTCCTGAAGTCCTCCAGTAATTAGGGAGTAGAAATGCTCACACTGGTATACAGCAACCCCTGATATCAGAAAGCCTTCTCTATCTCCAAGGTACCCACATTAAATGGCTCCAGAATTCAGCTTTGGCTGGCATAAACAATTCTCTGGTACAGCCTGGAGATTCTTTATTTACTTCATTTAAATTGAAAAAATGGGAGGCTGTAGTGAAATAAATACAGATAATGTTATAATGTTTTTCAAGATTAGCTTGCAATAAAAATAAGATGAAGATCCTCCTGCATGATTTTTCTGCAAAGACAAGATTCTGTGGACATGAAATTAAAGAACGCATGTAATTCACTATCAGTGTCAACAGAAGGACCATAGAATTAATTTATGACAAAAATCACAGCAAAGTGTCCATTTTACACGAATGCTTTCATTACACACAGCCAGCAACCCAGGATATTTAATAAATAATACACGTACATACGTACTTCACAAGTTTGCCCAATATCTTGAATTACAGACCACTCTGCAGAGTAGACACCACATTGTCAAGAATCCAAGAGTAATAATACCTAGTCCATTAAGAAAATTGAATCAACAGCAAATATTTCCTAACAGTTGGCACATAAATCTGAAGTAGACTTTATATCTAGCACATTTCAAATTCGTATACGCAATGTTAGCAACTGCTACCAGAACACAGGGATCTGCAGCAACCTCCCTTGACAACAACAGCTGCATGAGATGAAGCACACTTTCTACTAATGACAAAGATGGAATAAATGTTTGGAGAAGACACTTAGATAAAGTCCTACTCTTAAGAAGATGCACTCCATAAAAATACAGGAGCTGTGTATCGACACGTTGTTCAACCTATATGTATTTTTAGACTTGATATAAATATCAGCAAGAGGAGCCATTTATGCTATTCTTCACAGAGATGAGTAGGGTACAAGTAAGCATGAAAAATGGCCTACTGTATTTCATATGAGTTAAAAAAATGAGTATTTATTATTCATTTCTCCATTATTCAATTATTCATTTGACACAGAATTCCACTCCCATTTTTAAAAGAGAGAAAGCGGTAACAGATATAAAATACGTGTAGTTGCTTTTCTGCATCTTTTGGGGCAGTATGACAAAGTAAACGTCTGTCATTCTTTCATTTTTACAGTGTGGGTTGTTTTTTTTTTTTTTTTTCCTCCCAGAAAGACGCATAGCTACTTTGCATGTAAGTGTTAAACATTAGATATCTTTCCAGTCTCAGATGTACAACTAAATAGAAGTCCAAAAACAGCATTTAAAACTCCTAGCACAAATACATTATATGGACAAATATCTCCTCGATCTTAAATTTTTGTAAAAATTTTCACATTTATGTTCAGATAGCCCAGCCACCATCAAGGTAAACAAGCTAAGATAAAGAAGGAAATAAAGAAGTGTTCATTAAGGTAATCCCATTTCCTTTATGATAACTTGAAGCAATAATGCCACTGTCCTGCCTCAAGGAAGTCATCTGAAGGCCAACATTATCGTACCTCTAAATATATATTCTGGCAACAAACAAGGAAACTGATTTTCAGAATAATAGAACAACCACAGTCACACCTTAGCAGTGTGGTGGAAAAAACAACAACAACAACAAAAAACCTGACGTTTGGTGGGTTATGTATTTTTTTTTCTAATCATCAGCTGGGCTGCTAACTAAAACTGATCATTTGTTTCATTGTTTTTATTGGGTTTTTGTTTGTTTGTGGTCTGGTGTGGGTTCTTTGTTTTTGTTTTCCGTTAGAAGCAACATCTTAAGGATTCACTTCAGGGTTTGGGATCCATTTCCGATTATCATACCTTCCAGTGAAAATCCTTAGAACACACGAGGGAGTGAGTATATAACAGACGCTTAAGAGAAGTCCTGATAGAGTGGGCTAGAGGAGCTAGAGGAGCAGGTTGGAAGCTGTTCAGACATCCATAGATTCTACCTCTGATGAACTTACTGTAATTTCCAAGAAAAGACATGTGAGATACAGCTGAACTGTAAAGGAAGGGCAACACACTCAATCTTCCCCTGCTTTCTCTACCAAAAAGTCAGAACATTGCTCTCCTGAGTCCTCTTTGCTGTTCCTGTAAATAGTATCTGCTCGTACAGAAACAAGATTTAATTTAGAGTTAATTGTTGTTGTTGTTTTTACTACTATTATTTTTAATCCATGTGCAAGATAAAAGCTTATCAGCAAATTCATATTTGAAGCAAGAAAAAGAAACATCAGTCTAAAGAAGTAAATTGATATGAGAAGATATACATGTCTGTCACAACCTACAACATCATTTTTGTAGCACTACAATACCCTGACAGCAGAAAAGTAAACAGACAAACATAAAATCTT
Source organism: Lagopus leucura (assembly GCF_019238085.1). Classification (NCBI taxonomy): domain Eukaryota; kingdom Metazoa; phylum Chordata; class Aves; order Galliformes; family Phasianidae; genus Lagopus; species Lagopus leucura. The sequence continues at coordinate 391,912 of NW_024962267.1, forward strand.
AAATTTTAAGCAGCTTGTATATGATACTTGCTCAAATGGGATAAAGGAATTTACATGCTGAAGAGATTACTGAAATGACATTTGCATATTTGTAGAATACACATAAAAAGAAAAAGATAATTCCTTCTATACCTTTCTCTTCCAAATGCCATACCACAGCATACAAGGAGGAAACACTGAAGGAACAGTTACTTTAGAGCCAGTTGCACTGATGATACAGTTACCAGAGCGTACTTCTTAGGATAACAGCTAACTTAGTTTGTTGGGGATGCCTGGAGGTCATCCAGTCCAACTTTCTCTGAGAGCAGCTTCAGCCAGAGCAGGTGGCACAAGGACAGAAATACCACAGTCTCTCTCTGCCCTTGTTTAGGTGCTTGGCCACCCTCATGGCAAGAAAAAAGTTCTTCATATCTAAGTACAATTTTCTCATGTACAACTTGCACCTACTGCCTTGAACCCAGTTGACTATTCTGTGAGAAAACTACCAGATCTACCAACAGGGGAGGGCAGCGGATGTCATTCCCACTGATTCCAGAAAGGATTCAATACGTTCTCACTCTATACCATTGCACCCAAGGCTGGACATTATGGTCTGGATGGGTGGACAAGTAGACGGGAATGACACTGAAATGGTCAGGCTCAGAGCACCCCCATTTAATGGGTCACTCCCTGCCTGGAGGTCAACAACCAGTGGAGCACTGCAGGTGCCTATATCACAGCTGGCCTGCTTAGCACATTTACATCAGCTCTGCTTTACACACACAGCCCCTCACACCGGGACAAGCGGGGGGCTGCTCTGCTGGAACAGGCCTGGGGCTGAGCAGCACACTCCCAACGCAGCCTCTGGGGTGAAGGAAGAAATTGAGCCCTTCTGCTCTGCATTCAACAAAGCAAAATAACTCAGCTGCGTCAAAGGAACAACTGACTATTACTAATTTATTTTTCTACCTGGAACAATCAAAGAACCTGAACTTTTGGACAGTTGACTGGGTCAAAAGAGCTAAGAGGAATTCTGGAGGCTTTGGCCCTGTGAGCAGAGATGTTCCCCACTCCATAACACTCCTATAAAATTCCTCTCACTTTAAAATGCAATTGTCTAAAGCAAAACTGGAAGAAACCAGAAGGTCACAGGCAGTATTCAAGGAACTCAAAGTTTCTATCACAAACCTTTCCTAAATGTTTTTTCTAGGAGACAGAATGTTTTAGCTAGTACTTTTCCAAATGAGTCACTAACACCCTTGTCTTAATTCTACAGCTGCTGCTAATTTGAAGTGCCAGCCTTCCCCCCTCTCTCCCCAGAATGAAATAAAATATCAATGCTGCACTGTGCAGAAAATGGAAAGTTAGATGTAACATTATGCTACAAGGCCCCTGGAAGCCTCATTTACTTTCAATTCTTTCTTCCTCATAGACCTACACCTAACTTAAGCACTTTCAGCAATGTATTTCACACTTTCCCCCACATTCATTGTTGTAAGAATGAAACACAGATTGAACTGTTTCATTTTTAAACATTCACTGCACCAATTATCAAACTCAATTTAAAACAGTAAATGAGAAATAAATTAATACAAAATGATGCTAGTAGCTGTCTGCTTACTTACTGTGCAGTCAATAGATATAGGTTGCCTATGAGCTATGTTATATTTTCCTTCGGTTTGGATCCTTCATCCTTGCTGCTAAGGACATGGAAAATTTTGTAAACAGAGAAGCAAGCAACATCATTTTGTTGCACGAAAGCAGGAGATGAGTGGGTATACTATTTTGGGGGCACAAATTTACCCCACCACCATGAAAATCTCCAGCTCTTCAGGTATCTCATTAGTTGCTGGACTGCAATAATAAATTACATTTGGGAGTTTGGGGGTTAGTTTTCTTGATTCAGCTCAGTGAGTGACCATGCCAGTACTGGCACTCAGGAAGGGGCAGGAATGAGTTGCCCGGGGCAATGGGGAAAGACAAGACTGCCCTTTTTGGCTGCTGTGCATAGCTATGTAAAATTAAAGTGATTATGTAGCTATGGCCTGAGGGACAGAAGAGGTCACAGATACTGCCACGGCCTATAAACTGCCATAGAAATTGTGTCAGCGTGTGTTGCCAAGAGACAAGCAAGGGAATTCAGTTGTTAACCTGTAGTAAAAGCCACAAAGTGAAACCCATTCCTGCTACCCCTGGACAGCGGACCAACTTCTCACTTTCAGTGCAGAGTCATGTGGAACACTCTAGGTTAGCACTCTTTATCTACTTGAAATGACTTCAAAGCAATTCTCATAGGCCTTACACATATAGTAAAACTTCAGAAATATAGCTGAAATATATTTTGAAATATTTTCATCAAGTCAGAGCAATTGAGCATAAATACATACCATGAACAAAGCAAAGTAGCTTACCAAGGCTATCATGAAAAATGAGAACCGTGGTACCCATGTCCAAGCCAAGCTCTTAGCCTCCCTCGGTTATGAGACAATATAACAATATAACTCAGCTTAGAAGTTAACAAAATTACATTTAAAGGCAGAGTTCTGCATTTTCAGCAGAAGATTACTAAGCAAGTACATGAAGGCAGATAATAATTACCACCTATTATCTACAGTAAATATGAGCTGAATTTGTTGTGTGCCTGTGTTCTGACTGAAACAAATTAAACTCAGATAAACAGATTCTTATCAGCACATTTGTCCAACATTTTTCACTTCTCTGAATAAGCAGGTGTTTTTCCCACAGACAGCTATGACCACAGCTTTGCACAGGCTGTAGAACACATAAGCAATACAACAAAAAATGATCATACCATTTGTGGCAAGCCTTTGGCTAGATTTGAACATGCATCTTGTATCTTTCCCAAACTAAAAACATCATTTCAGGAAGAACAGTGTATTTTTAAATTGTTATTTATTCTTGATTCTGACTACTTGGAAGGCTGCAACTGAAAATGCAACTGTACCAAGCTGCATTTTCCAGTTTATTCCCATGCCTTTGTACAAACCTCTTTACTGATACCACAAGTGTACTTCATTAGGAGCACTGAATGAGTAGCATCAATTATCTGAGTAAGACTGATGGATCTAGAATCAACATCGATAGCACAGATCGCTGGGCTACAAAGCATGTTAGCAATTCTCTCAGGTCTTTGTTTGTTTCATTTTGATTAATTTATGTACACCCTAAATAGATATTTGCCTGAAATGTATTGTTTTATGGAAAAATTGTTTTAAAGAGTGCTTTATTACATTGTGTTAATCTCCACTGGAAATTTTCAATAATTTGGCAAATCTCCATGTTCCTTCAGCACGAAGTGAAAACTTAGAAGTTTACTCACAGGAAATTTCATCATTGATTGAGACCTGCAGTTTTATGCTCAAAGCAGAAGCAAAGCATTTTGAAGAGCACAGTCCTCTTTACAAACAAGAGTAAGACTCCAAACACAGCATGCTCAGCTTTGGTTTATGGGGAAAACTACAGTCATTACCAAAAGTAACAGTAAAGTTGTGAAAGAAAACATACTTTAAAGCACTATTTTATTGAAAGAAATTTAACTTCTCCCCCACAAACTTACTGCACACTTTTCATGACTGCCTAGGGATACTGCACTGAAGGTAGAGCTAAAAAATACATTGGTACAAATCAGACACACCACACAATTCCCATCTCCTATGGTTGTTGCCCACTTACTGCATAGACCCTGATTACTGAAAAAATGATCTGAACATAGTTTTGGAATATACCTGGTGCCTGGGGAGAAAACAACCAAGCACAACAGAAAAACAGGACTGAATAAGCTTTTTGAGCCTTTTCCAAGCCATGTATTGGTTTACCACTTCTGTGTAAAAGTCAATCCCATAATATTACTGGGCTCAGGATCTGACTCATACACCAGCAGTAAAGTTACTACTGAATCAAGTAGAGGGACTGAGATTTTGTTGACATTTGTTAAATGAGGCCAATCATGCAGTATCAAATTAAGCCCCAAGCACAGCGTACTCCAGGGATGAGTTTAGTCTCAAACTTCTTGAAATTACAAAGCTAATAAGAATCTGTCATTTCTGCCATTAATGATGTGAGGAAAATATTTTTTCTTTGTAATTTGCAAATTCAGCCTCTAAGCGCATATATATTTATACCATTCCTCCCCCTAAGGAAGTTGCATTAAGGCAGGACAGTCATGGCTTTTTAAAACATCTCTGAAACGATTCCATAGCAAAACATACAAAACAGGCACATCTTAAGGGCACCATCATTGCCTCTCCTTGATCACAGCCTTGAGCACACCATCTACATGCCACACTGCCTCACTTTGTCTCTTCCAGAATTATGAATAGCATGTTATTGCAAATCACCTCCAAATTAAACATAATCAGCAGATCCCAAGCATGAATCAAATTTCAAAGAAATAAAACGTTGCTCGTATGAAATCAAAAGCAAAACTCACGTTGACTTTAATGAAGCCAGTCTTCATGATGAAGGTACTGTGAAGTGTTTCTGCACTGAGTGTATCCTTACCATCATTAGAGTGATTTACAAAATTACAGTGGTGATGCACTTAAACACGCGATACATTCACACACATCTTTCCTCACTCCGCCAAACAATGCCATGATTCCAGTGAGGAGTATCTGGGCTCAATCTTTAAATTATTGCTATTAGCAACGTATCTGGTCACGTCCTGCTTCTAATGTGCATTTACCCATTAGACTTATCTGACATTACATCTAAAGAGAGGACCTGGTACAGAATAATTCAAGGCAAAACTGGAGTATTTCAAGGCAAGGAGGACAAATGCATGGAGAACAACGTGTGAACTTTGCCTGATCCATTTCTAATAAGGATTCAACTTCTGAAAATACAAGAATTATCTTTCTGAAGAACATATTTCTAGTTCACAGCAAGCTACCCAAACTAAACTTCAAAAGTTAAAAGGAGCTGTAACTGGGACAAGGACAGAGATTTCCACTCAAACGAAGGTAGCAGGAATGATTACATAAACCAGCCACTGAGATCAGTCACGAAAAGCCAGTGACCTCTCTGATGGATGGACACAAGCACTCCCAATTCTGGAATGGATACTTAGGAAAAGACAAGTTGCTGTACATGGGGAACACTCTTCCCTTCTCCTTTTTTTACATCCCCTGAGATTCTTTAATGGCACTGAAGGGATCACGTCCAGTACTTTCAAGTATTTCTTAAAATTGGTATACATTACATTTCTTTCCCTTCCACAATGTGGTGCCCTTTCAGAAGGAGTTCTTTGGGTGGTTACACCTATGGAACACAATAAAACCTTTGCCTTGCAGGAATAGCAAAAAGCACATTCAAGATGCTAATGAGGATAATGGGATCATGTATCTGTGTGGAGACAAAAAAGATCTGCCTGCAGCAAACCTGTCCTTCCCCTCACCCCACTCCTCTATGGATTTCCAAGCCCTGTCCAAAACCAGAGAGATGCAGAATTATGGACAATTAAAAACTTCACAGGTGCGTACATTATTTCTATCAGACCTTATAAACACATTCACCCATTCTCTGTGTTCCTATAAACCCAACTTGCTTTTCACTATGTACAGATTTTGCACTCATAGTACAAATGGAATAAATATAAACAAAACTGATCAGAACTGGTAATCATCCTTCAAACAGTTCAGAAGCCAGTAACACTTTTTAGAGGGCAGCAGACCTGTGCTGGGCACAGAAAGCTGAGGAAAGGCAATCAGCAGCAGCAAACCATCAGGGTGTTCTGCAGCTTCTGCTCCAGAACCAGCAGTTCCTCCATCTGTCTGTAAGCTCTGTGCCCTGGACGCTGAACTGTGGATTACCCACAGCTTCCTAAAAAGAAAGTTTCCTAGCTGCTTTGTAGCATTATTACAGCAAGGCTCCTTTTACCTGCTGTCCCACTTTGCCATCAACAGGTTTGCACAAAAACTCGATGTTCCCATTTTAACGTTTGCTGTCAACAGCCTGAAAATGCATTTTTGACACGATAGGATCTGCCTGCTCACCTCCTGTTTCCATCCATCCATAGAACTGCCTACAAACCTACACACAGTTCTGGAAGTATTAGTTCTTGTCCTAACTGCCAGGGCACTCATTTTGCAGCCACCAAATGACACAGTTAGAAGGACCACATAAAGTAATTTAGCAAAATTCACAATGTTTGTGAATTGAGTTGTTATAATCTAATACCACATGAAAGAGATAGAATACAATCATTATCTATTATCTATTGCTATCAGATACCTGCACTTCAAATAAATCAAGCTCTCCATGGGAAACATTGTCTTTTTCTACAAACACTTTCTTACACTAAGAAAATCTGCTTTATGATGCAGAAATCTATCACTAGAATTAGACAGTTAGATTGTCATATTATTCTCTAAGGAAAACAGCAATACGGACAGCTAGCACAGAGTCTTTGAAAATCAGTGTGCACTGTGTCCCCGAACTCCTTTAGATACGTAGGTAAAGGAAAACAAAGCAGAAATTCCCATTTGTTTCTTACTTGACCAAAACAAACAAGGTGCAGCCTAGTGATGCCCATTTATATTTGTTTATCTGCACTCCAGCTGCTTTGCTATTGTTACAACACCTGCCTGGCATGCCTATCAGTCAGAATGGCATTTAAGGTTTTGTAAAGCACACACATCTTAATTAGCATAATTTGCTAAAATGTTGATGTTCATTGGACTTACAAATATTTTTTATGCTCTCTGACATGCCAAGCAACATTACAATACAGGAACTGTCCTAAAAATATACTTATTAGAAGATGCAAAAAAATTAATAGATATTAATTGAATAAAATAGGGTAAAAAATGGTGTAAGCCCAGAAAATGCAAGCGGTTATAAAAGCTTTAACTTGAAACCATTTCAAACTTTCTAATTTCATTGCCATGATGATTTTTCATATTAGAAGCCTTACACCTTCTTCCAATGTTTATTTTGTTCATTTTATTTAAGTCTGTGTCCTCCCTCATCTTTTTCAATGCTGAACTCTGCTCAATTAAGGGGAAGGAGGTGCTGAATCACAGCAACTGTTTGTATTTCTTCCCAGAATATCCGACTGAAACAGCTTCACTGCTTCATGGATAAGACTGTGAGCATCATAACAGATAAACACAACATCTGTTTTTAAAATGTGCAACATATTTTGTAGCAATTAAAACAGTTGACCATATCACATTTAACCCTAAGAACCATTAGCAGTGCATGCAACATCTAATGAGTATTTCTGAGCTCTCAATTGAAAAAAAAAAATATATATATCCATGCTCAAGTAATTCCTGTCATCTCCTAATTATCAATTTGTGGTTTATTAGTCAGCAGATTTTCCTTCATCACTTAAGGAAGGACAAGATGGGAAGCAAAACTTCCAGCCTCAGTATCAATTCCTTCCCCCTGTGTGACCATGTACCATCCATCACCCATCACACAGACAGCAAAGGCTGTTCAGTTCTATTCTAATGCAGGTTTGACAAGAACCAAAGGTTTCTTCAGAATTACTGAAATATTTAGAGTACTGGGCAGTGGCTCTCCTTTTGGAATCTAAAGATACACCAACTGGAAAAGATGAATTAAATTATTTTTTCAGAGAGGGTCCATAATGAGATTTCTTCCATTACTGAATCCTACATGCTTGAATGTCAAAACTCAGGATTACTGGCCCTCCTGCCCCAGCAAGGACCCACCTGTTCTTTTTTTTTTTTTTTTTTTTTTCTTTTTTTTTTTAAAAAAAAAAAAAACAAAAAACAAAACAAAACAAGATCTCTCAAAAGAGGGGACTTCAGATCCCAGATATTTGATTTCATCTGTGTAGGTCAAACGGCTGTGCGCTCTCCCTTCTGAAACAAAGTAACGTGATTTCAGGCCCTGTCATTTCACAGCGAAGACTGCAAGATGCTTTGAAGATGTCATTGACTGTAATGCAAATCAATATTAAATTACCTGAACAGGAAACGTTTTCAGAAGATGGTCCATCAAGCTTTCTCATAGGATCATGGATTTCTAGGATCATACCCTAGTAACTACAGTAAGCTATTAGAGCTCTCCTCCCTCTTCAATTATTTACAGGTCAGGAAAGCCAAGTGACATTGCTTTATGTGTACTCAGTGGTACGGACTCGCTTCCTAACTTACTAACACCGCAGAAAATCAGAAAAGAAAATGCTTCTGAACAAAGGCATTTTCTCATTTGAGAATGCAGATATAGGCGTGCATCGGAGAGCTGAGTGATGCAAGGGGTTATCTGCCAGGCATTGTACTTTCCTAAAAATAACGCATGGAAATATCCGTATCTGAAGAGTCCTGAAGCGACTGCTCCGCGGCACAATCTGTAAATGGTGAAACACTCTCCTATTTAGCCCGGTGTCAATTACACATGTAAGAGATAATTACTCACTTCAAATCACCTAAAGACCTTCATTGTATTTCTGTCAATTTCTGTATACATGAAAGCACATTTCAAAGCCTCCTCACTGCTGACTTGTAAAATGTCTCATGACTGTCAGACCAAATTTATTTTTTGGCCAAGCACTATAAATTACATCTCACAATACAGTATCACAGGACACAATAAACAGAAGAGCCTATCGTATGTGCAGATAAAGAGAATTCTTGTCCTCTCACTGCCATACAGGCCAGGCACTTCCATGGAGGGAAAAAGAAAAAAGAAAGAGAAAAAAAAAAAAAAAAAAAAAAGGAAAAAATAAAACTACAGCACAGTTATAACCTCTAACAAAAAGTTCACACATTGAAGCCTCATATGGGTCCGTTTTGATTTGTGAGGAGTGACACTGGTGGTTGGAGAGGCTTATGCTAAATGTTCCAGACAGCTGATGCAACCACCTCTGCATCCGCCAGTTTGCAGCGTGATGCTTCTAGAGCAGCGTAAGGGCTGGCTGCCCCCACAGCCTCAGAGAAGAGAGGGAAAAAATAATATAAAAGACAAAAAGCTGGGGATTCACCACCGTTAGAACTGGTGAAGTCCGTTTTCCGGCGCACGAGGGCTACCCGCGGACAGCACAAACCGCCACAGCCGGCTCCTAAACACCTTTTTGAGCCAGTTTGAAAACTGCGAGGCGGCTGCTCACAAAGGTCCAACTCCTCAGACAATGCGGACCCGCTCGGCCAGGCGGCGGTGTCCCCATCGAGGCGGAATGACGGCCACCACCGGCGCGCCGCTGCCGTGCCCCGCCGCCCCCCGCACGGCAGCTCGTCCCTTTCCCGGCCCAAAACGCGGCGAACAGCAGCGGCTCGGGGCCGCCGCCCGAACTCTGGGTCGTTCCCCGCGCAAAGCGAGACGACGGCGGGGCCCGCGGAGCTCCGCTTCGCCGAGGGCGTGCGGGGGAAGGGAGCGCCGGGAGGACGAGGAGAGTCCGGAGGGCCGGCGGCGAGGAGCCGGCAGGAAGGGGCCGCCGGCTCTTTCCTGTCTCCGACCCCCGTACTATCCAGCCCGCCCCCCCTCCCGAGCCGCGTCCGCGCCCCAGACCCCATCTGGCCGTGCCATACCTTCGCCTGCAGATACTGGGGGTAGTAGTAGGTGGTGTACTGGGGGTACATCTGCTGTTTCCACACTTTGCCCATGAAGCTGGAAATGTAGCCTGCAGTGCAGGGTTGGGGGGGCACTTTAGGGGGCTCCGGCCGCCTCTCCGTCTCTCCTCCTTGCTGGCGGCGGCTGCTGCTTCTCGGCCGAGCGCGGACCTTCCTCCTCCGCCCCGAAGCCACAGCGGAGCGGGCAGCGGGGGCAGGCGCTCTCGGTCTCTCTCTCTCTCCCTCTCTTCCTCCGCGAGTTGCTGCCAAGTCCCCGCCCGGCCGGGCCGAGCAGCAGCGGGCCGGCTGCGGAGCGGGGAGCGCTCGGGGCGGCGGCGGCGGCGGTACCAGGCGGCGGGGCCGGGCTGGCGGCGAGCGGGAGGCGGGAAGGAGGGGGCGAGGGGCGGCGCTTAGCCCCGCTCCGCGCCCCGCCGGGTGAGCCCCGGGCCGGGCCGGTGGCGGGGCAGCCCTGGGGACAGCGCGGGGCCGAGCCGCGGGGAGCGGAGCGGGGGCTTGGAGCTTCTGCTGAGGGAGGGCTGCGGTGATCGCGCCCGCAGCTGGCGCGGCTCTGACCTAATTAGCCGGGTTGGGCTTTGTTACCGCCTTTGTGCGGCTCGAAGCAGAGCGGTGATGCGGGACGCGGGTTTTCGGGAGGGCTGGGGACCATTTCGGACAACTACGTTTGGCTGGCGGCGAAGGGTCTGCTGGGCTGTTAGGAGCAGAAGAAATAGCAGCGCTAAAACCAGAACGGTAGCCGCAAAACCGGACCGAATTGTCCGTCTGGTCCTTAGTGCATCCTTGCATTTGTACTTGTGCCAGCTGTGCCGGGTGCGCCTCAGCCTCGAGCAGGAAGAGTTTCTCTTGCAGGCAATATCAGGCACGGTTGGCTGTTTTCTCTCTGAAGGAGAATTTCCCAGACATCAGAAGCGGGTACCAGCAACACCCCCTCATCTGTCGGTGTTTATAATAAATACATTTAACCCAGCAGGTTTAGTTCTGACAACTGTGTCTTTTCTACCCAAAGATAAACTGATCCTCAGAATATTAAGCAGATGCCACTTCTTTGTCACATTAATCACTTGGGTTTGTCTTACCGCACCACTTATTAACAACATATATGCAAAGTCCTTCTCTACTGCTGGTGTACAAGTGTTAACCAAGCTGAATGTGGCAGCAGCAGAAAGAAGAATTTAAAAACTTAAGGATTTGCAGACGTGCCAGTACAATAGCAAAGGTGGCCTTTCTGCAGCCATGAATTCCTGGAGGAGCTGAACAACGGGAGGGAAGCAGCAACTCATCTGAAGCCCGGCTGAGCAGAGGACAATTACACAAATGACATTACAGCTCACCTGGCCTGTTAAAATGTCTTTACAGTGTTTACCAGAGAAGAAATTTGTGTATCGTTTATTGGCCACAAATTAGAAGACTACTTGCATCTTTGTGAGATGGCTTTTTCTCCAGGAAAGCTGTATGAGAGGATTTGTTTTTGTTTTTGTTTTTGTTTTTGTTTTTGTTTTTGTTTTTTGTTTGTTTGTTTGCCTGTTTGTTTTATGTTTAAGCATGGCTGGAACAACTATGAGAAAATGGGCGAGTGCAAAAAAGGCCACGGATGTCAATAATTCAGTATCCATCACATAGGAGCAACTGAAGTTAAAACTGGGAAAAGCTGAGCAAAAGAGAAATATCGTGTTGTTGAAAGGGTTAAGGAATTGTGCCTGGAAAAGACAAAATGGCCATGGCCAAAATCAGCTGCCTTCTGCCGGCTGTACTGGCATTTATGCAGTGGAAAAAAATGTAAAAGCTGCAGTTCTATCCAAAGAATGCCAGGTAATGTGGCTGCAGGGTAGGGTATGGTCAGAGAACAGTAGAAATGAAGTTTCGCTACTTCATGGGGAAATATGCTGCTGCAGCCCAGCTACGTGATGATAATGTTATAGATTGCTTCAGGAACAGCCAAGTTGTGGTCTGGAATTCTTGGTTGAACTACCAAGAATGCAGTGCTGGCCTCTTAGCTGACAGGTTGTGGTGCTAGTACACTTTGTTTCTTCTGAGAAAAACAGGACAAACAAGAAGAAGAAATAAAGACCAGGAATTGGTGGATTGACCTGTGGGGATTTTCTTGAGGAGAAGGAAAGACTAAGGAAGAGCTGTGAAAGAAAAATACATGTTGTACTATAGACAGCTAGAAGAGTGTTTTCCTAGAATCCATCTTCATATAAACAATGACTGTAGTTGTCACAGGGTGTTGTGCCATCACAAAAGGGGGGAGAAGCATCCAGAAGAAAAAATCTCTAGGAAATGAGGAGGGGGAAAAGGCAGCCTGTACCATTCCAGCACTTCAAACTGCAGCCGCCTCCAGCTTAGCTCTGAGTTACTGAGGAGGGCTGCCAGGGAGAGGAGCAGCAGTGCTCTGCCACAACAGCTCCTGGAAGTGATGAAAGAAGAAATCTGGCTGAGAGAGTATTTGATTACAACTGTAACAGCTAAAGCTGATCTCCAGGCTCCTTCCCAGTCGCTCCCTGCAGGGACTTAGAATTTTCCCAAACAGAGCCTTTTGCTCTAAAGCTTAATCTCATCCCCAAACACGATCTGCTAATGTAAGCGTGAGGCCAGTTTGGTTCCATCTTATTTCAACTAGGGTATTTTCTTATCATCGCTCTACTGCTGTTGGAATATCTGGTCTGCATTCTTTAGCAAAGCTGATATCAAGGCAGTTAAAAATGGATAGTTTAATATTTATCACAGTTAATTTAAAATGTAAGCCTGCAACTTAATTATTGCAAACTTTTACAGTGCAATGATCCCACTGACAGCTAACGAGAATTTGCAAACGATGCTCAGTTTTTATTAAAATGAGATTGGAAAACATAATTATTTCATTGAAATTGTTTACATGAGACTCCATTGCAATTATTCTATTTCTTTTTTGATATGGTATCGAAAATGTTCACTGCATTAAAGAGGGAAAAGTAAAGAATTCTTAGGTGAGCAACCTTGATTTAGCCTCATTGAGAACAATCTCTGCTTGTATCTTTATGATGTACTGTCTATTCAGCCTACTTAGAAACAGGAGCGCAGGCTGTGTGATACAGACAGGGTGGCATAGCAGTGGGGACTTTAAAACAAATGACAAATTTCTTAACTGTTTATACTCTCAGTATTGTTTGCCTTTAGCTGCTTATTCTACATTCCTAGCCTTTAAATTTAAACCGCTTTATGCTGTCTGCCAGTACTAACTCTTGTCTTCATAACCAAATATTCAAAAGGTTAGAAGTGCTTCTGTCGTTTACACACTGCACGAAGTGTAGGACTAAGAAGGAAGGTAAACACTGAATTGTGTACTGCGTGTTTGCCGGACACAAGTAAAGCAACCAAAAGAGCATTTTGCTTTAAAAACTGCCTTCCTACAGAGCACACCAATGGAAGTGTGGTGTGGCTTTGTCAGCGTTAGGGAAAAGAGAAATCCACGGTTTCATCCATATCAGATTTCACTGGATGTTAATGGAACATTAAATATTACTTTTTTCCCCCTTATTATAATAACAGTCTTACTGGTCTGGTTTGGACAGACTGAAATATGATAAAAACACAGCTGGGATAGTGCTGCACGGGCCAGAGAAGCTCTGTATGTGCTGCTGTGTCAGAGGAGTTCAAGGACAGCTTGGTTAAACTCAATCAACTGTTATCCACAGAGTAGGAGTGTTGGGTAAGAAATCCTATTTAAGCTTTCCAGATTAGTTTAGACATTAGGAGTTCTACCCTAAGGCAGAAAAAGTCAAATGCAATGCAGAATAAAAGTGAAGTATATTTAATCCTCCTCACTCCAGGAACTAGGTGAACTGCTGTACTATGCACCAATTTGGGTCTTTGCACTAGTTTAGGCCGAAAGAGACAGGCATGTTTCTGCTGAAATCAATTTTACTTTGACATAGTCAAGAGTATTTGAACAACCAATTTTTTTTCTGGTCAAGATACCAGCTAGAGTCCTGGGAGATCTTTGTCTGTCACCAGATCTCCTACAGAATGTGTGTGAAGGGGTGAACGAGTCGCTCAGTTACCCTGTGCCTTACTTCCCCAGTTTGCAAACTGTGTCAAACATTCACTCTCTTCTGTTCTTTGTCTGCCTTGTATCATCAGGCTGTAGGCAATACAAGGCACAGAAATAATTTGCTAGGAATGTGCCTAGCACGATTCACATAAAGGTGCTAAAATAAACAGAGGCAATGGCAGCGCATCATCTGGGCATGCAGAGAAGACAGGTACTGCATCCTAATCTGCACATACATGCAACAACAAGAAGATACAGTTTATATGCACTAATAATGGGTGAGGACTCCAGAAATGCAGAAATATTTAAGCCATTGCCAGTAACCTTTATGCTATTCCCCTCACCCCCAACACACATTGTTCCAATTATGTGCAAGACCTCCTTGTTATAATGCCATCCTCAGCCCCACGGTAAGGCCTTGACTGCTTTGCAACACAAATGAAAGGCTCCTCAATCCGGGTCGCAATAGGCCACACTCCTAAGCACAAAGGCTAAATAAACGGCCTTTGTCAATGGGCCACCAAGATGAAAAGCACTTGATTGTTTTCATCAATTAAATCAATCCTTTAGACTTCATGGCTATTAACTCTTTCAACAAATTCTTAAATATTTATTTCAATTGAGTGGCTCCAATTCTGTATTTTTCCAGTAGCTTCTCTGGCGTAGCAACATCACACCAAAATGCCACAGAATGTGCCATACTTCTGTCTTTGATCTTTCAGCTGAGCTGCTCCAGTTAGCTGCAGCCAGCTCCATTCGGTTTTGTGGCATATACAAGACATACACTATTATAAGATTGTCCAACAGAAATGCTTAACTGGCACTAACACATCAGTTTTTAGCACAGTTCTGTGATCAGGCTTCCCCTCCTGTGAAGCTCCATGTGCACCAGGCAGTGCTCCCATTACTAGCAATGGATGTCAACAGAAGAAGCAGCTGAGCTGCTCACAAAATCATGTTTGTATTTGCAGCCAAGCGTACCAGTTCAGTTTCATCGATTGCCACCAATGACTTTTTCTTCTTATTTATACAGATCTGAGAGAACCAGTTGTCTTACAAGCACTACATATTCTGAGCATTTCCTATGTTCTGGTTTATTTCATCCTAAGATAGTTAGCTAATAAAGATGATTGCATTATACCAGCAATAGTTTTCTTTCAGCTTTCTTCATAAAACCTGCAACCTGTAAACCATAAAACTCTGTATTCCAGAGTCTCTCTAGAAATTCTGTCTCCACTGTGCAACACAGGAGCAAGGAAGAGAATAATTATGCCTCTATGCGATCTTGACCAGCTGTAGATCTTTCATGGTGACATTTCTTTTCAGTTTTCTCAGTTTCATGGCACTGTTTGCAATTCTTTTGCACTATGCACAAATAGTTGAGGAAGACACCAAGTTTAGCTTGTTTTGGGTGCAGCATGATAAGAACTCCTGAGGGTAACTTTTTACCAGCTTGACCAGCCAGCAGTAGTTGGCCTTATTTAATTCAAACTATTGATTTTAAATATTTAAAACACTTTTCTTTTCCTGTTCAAATGAAAATTGAAGTTCAATAGACATAGATAGAGGACATCTTATTTCTACAGACTTAAGGGACACATTGCACCATTTTGAGGCATAACTTAAACAAGTTCTGAATGAAAGATAGAGGATTCCTTGATGTTCTTATTTTTGGAATAAAATTATTCCCAACTATGAAATGTGAGCCTCCCAATCCAGACACGGTTGTATTTTACTCAAGTTCTGAAGCTCATGAAATATCTAATAACTATTTCTGGTGTCTCAAACACCATCTCACGTCACCATAGCAACATCTCCAGTGTCCCACGCTCTAAGCTTGGTCAAGGAGAGGGCTATACATGGAGGCTTAAGTGGTTTAATTCAGGTGCTGGTGCTTGCCACTTGGCCCAGGCAGACCTCAGCTTCCTGGTCTCTGATACAAAGCACCAGCTTTCTCATTTTTTTTGCAGCTATTGATTTTCAACATTTAGGACCATCCTATTCATGCCCATCACCTCATCAACCTCATCCAACATCACCTCCAATTTAAATTGCCTGAAGGCTTCAATAGTTACAGTAAGGTAAGAGATGAAGGAGAAGAAGGTGATAAGACTGCATTTATTATTTCCAAAATAATAGTAGAGGCTCTTCAACCTGTTCAAATATCAACTTTGACACCTTTCATGTCTTATGTAATATAACAAAACCAGATGCATTTAATTAAACACACTTGAGCTATGTATCTCAACAGACATCCATCAGTGCAGGCGGCTGAGAGTGGACAAGGAGAAGGCTGAGATACTCAATAACTTTTTTTGCCTCAGACTTTACTGGCAACTGCTCCCCCAGTGGATCTGAGGGTGAGAACTGGGGAAGCAACATCCCTTCCTCTATAAGCGAAGGTCCAGTTTGTGACCTCCTGAGGAAGATGAACATTTGTAAGTCTAATGGTCCCAATGAAATGCCTCACAGTGTCCTGAAGGAACTGGCAAACATAGTTCCCAAGCCACACTCAGTGGCACTTGAAAAGTCATGTGAAGTCTGGTGAAGTCCCCAGTGACTGGAAAAAAGGCAACGTTACAACCATTTTTAAGAAGGCAAAAAAGATGATATAGGGAACTGCTGACCTTCCAGCCTCATCTTTGTGCTGGGGAAGATCATGGAACAGATCCTTCTACTAAGGCACATGGAAGAGAGGGAGGTGATAGAAGATAGCCAGCATGCCTTCACCAAGAGCATGACCAACATAGTGGCTTTCTGTGATGGAGTAACTACATCAGTGGACTAGGGAACAGTCACTGATGACTACCTGGACTTCAGTAAGGCCTTCAAAATGGAAAGTTACGGATTAGTTGAGTGGATTGTTCAATAGACAAGGAACAGGTTGTGAGATCACACCTAGAGGATACTGGTCAATGGCTCAATGGCTGCATGGAGACTAGTGATAGGTGATGTCCCTCAAGGACCAGCACTGGGACCAATGCTCTTTAATATCTTCACTAATGACACTGACAGTGGGATTGAGTCCCACTCTCAGCAAGTGCGCAAATGACACCAAACTATATGATGTGGTCAACAGGCCTGAGTGGTGGGGTGCCATTCAGAGAGACCTAGAAATACTCGAGCAGAAGGCCAAGGAAAATCTTGAAGGTTCTACAAAACCAAGTGCAAAGTCTTGCGCCTGGGTTGTGACAACACCCACTATCAGTTCAAGGTGGGGGATGAAAGGATTGAGACCTCACCTGGAGTATTGAGTCCACATGTGGAATCCTCAGTACAGAAGAGACATGGAGCTGTTTGAGTACACCCAGAGGAGGGCCACAAAAAATGCTCAAAGGGCTGGAATACCTCCCCACCTTTCTCCCTGCTGAGAAAGTTGGGGCTGTTCAGCCTGAAGAAAAGGCTTCAGGAAGACCTGAGAGCAGCACTTCAGTATCTAAAGGGGGGCTGTAAGAAAGGAGACAAACTTTTTTAGCATAGTCTGTTGTAATAGGAGAAGGGAAAATGGTTTCAAACTAAATGGGGGAGATTTTGATTGGATATAAAAGAGAAGTTTTTTACTCTAAAGGTGCTCTCAAGGCATTGGCACAGGTTGCCCAGAAAGCTGGTGGATGCCCCATCCTTGGAGACGCTCAGGGTCAGGCTGGAGGGGCTCTGAGCACCCAATGTAGCTGTAGATGACCCTGTTCATTGCAGGGGGTTGAACTAGATGACCTCTAAATGTCCCTTCCAACTCAAATGATTCTATGATAATGATTGTACGATTCTGTGATGATGATTCTATTTTTTTTTATTTTCTTCACATAAAAAAGACATCTTTCCCACAAAAGGACCACAACACACTGTCATTTTGAACTAGCTCATGTATTTAAGCTTCATTCATATTTTATCATGTTTAGCTTCATCACAAACAATTTGTAAATGCTGAACACTCAGATCTAGATACACTCCTATTAACATTTACACTGATCTATTTCTTCAGAGCTATTACAAGTTGTGTCTCCACTGCATAATTAATTTTTTTAAAAAATAACATCTCATCACCCTTGAACTGCTATAAAATGGAAGCTTCCTCCTCAGCTTTGAATCCATTTCTGTCTTCTCACACTCCCATAGCTGAAATGACAGATGCTCTGTGGAGTTGCGGTGGGTGATTCATTCTGGCAGCCGACCCTGCTGTGGAAGCCCCAGAATTCCCTGCTGGAATAGTTCTCAAGTGATGCAGCACTGACAAAGCTGAGTCGTGCAATTTCATTTATTTTTTCTTGTTCAGCACAGGCAGTACTGTTCGTGCCAAAGTGAAGTCGTGGAACTAAGAGGAGCTAGATGTCCAGGGAGGCTACGATGTATTTCTTAAGAGTCTGAAAAGTTTTTTCTTATTTCTGAAATTTCTGAAATGGTGATGGAAAAGTGTTAATCCAATAAGTTGAGATTCCTCTTTGTCCAATTTTTTTTCTGCCTTAGCATTGCATATTTCAAGACATATGTCAGTGGAGGATACACCCCTTGTTTAAAATTTAGTTTGAAATGTTTAGGCTGCATCTCTCCTGTTCTCTTACCATGCTGTGATAATGTCACAGTAAGTTTTGGATTCATCTTGACACTTTTCTGAACCCAATTTTTGAGGCCATTTCAAAACTTGAATCTGAGACATGGAGAGATTTCTATAAGATTGTATAAGGCATAGATTTTGTTGCAGATAGCATGAATGGAATGGGATGAAATGGGATGGGATGGAATAGAGCAGAACAGAACAGAATAGAATAGAATAGGAATAACAAATAATTTTGGATATTCTGATTCCAAGGCTGACACTCCAGTTTAGGACCATCTCAGGCCTCCAATCATTTTGCTGTTCTTAACGTAAATGAGAGAATACATAAGTAAAATTTTTAATTCTCACTTATAGATGTAACCATTTTGTATCTTGATTGTTTCCAAGATGATCAGATTACCACTCTGTGATGATTCTTCTCTTCCTTAGGATTTCACATGTGTCACAAGTATTGTGATATCAAATAATATTTCAGATATTTGGACATAAAGTGTATGTGCTATAAGACGTCAGCATTCAAAATTCTTTCCAGATCTTGTGTTTCACAATGCTTTGTAAACCAATACATATTTATTTTACTGGAAAGTTACCCAAATAAAAATATTCCATTTCCAGTTCTAGTCTCTGGGGCTTTAATCCACTGAGAAATGTAAGAATGTACTTCACTGGTCGTGGGATAATATTCCTGTCAGACGCTAGCAGTATTTATTGCATCATTTGATGAGTTTTGATTCCTTGTTGTATAAATTGATGCACTTTTGCCTCCATTTTCACTGCGAGAGGAGCAGAGGTATCAAACCACCAAAAATATGTTCCCAGGAGACCTGAAAACTCTGTAAATAAGCAAGCTGAAGCCTGAGCTGTAACCAACACATCTCTAGCAATTAGAAACGCTCATCATTTTTTTACTCTGAGAACTTACTGTCCAGCAAATGTTCTCAAACCCTGGCGATCATCCTCAGGGTTTATAGCTCGGGATTTTCGTATTTTTATACTGGCTCGTTTCATAACGCTGAAACTAGTACTAGGAACACGCAACGTTTCCTCGGTTTCAGTTTAGCGCAATTTGTGTGCGATAGACGACTCCGCACGACGTAAAGAACGCGCAGCGCTCACCGGTGCGCCCGCGGGAGGAAGCGCAGAGCCTACTTGCGCGGGGCGGGGTGGGCGACCCTCCGTGCGGCACCGGGGGACGCGCAGCCGCGCCTGCCGCCCGCCCGCGGGGTCCCGGTGCCGCCCCGCGCCGTAACACCGCCACCTGCTGCGGCGGCACCGACGCACGGCGGCGGGGACGCGGCCGGGTCAGGAGAGGCCGACTGGTTCTGGGAAGCACGGGGAGCTGCCGCGGAGTGGTGCGGGTTCCCGGCGGACGCAGCCACGTGTCCCGCGGGCGGTACGCAGCAGCGTAGGGGGACTCACAGAGCTGCACGCTGCCGGCTCCTTACCGACACGCTGTGCAGCGTTTTCTGAAAGTCCGTCCAGATTTTGGCCTTCCCACATATCATCGTGACTGAGGTGATAATGATTAATGAGTTCAAGCTCATTATTAATAGAAGAGTAACTCCACGTGCTAATTAAAATTAAATATGTTCCTTTCTTTTTCTTGACTGCATTCTGTGTTTAAGAAGAAAAATAAGGCATGCCATGCTGAGAAGTAACTGGCATATTTGCTTCCTTTTCAGACCTTCTATCTGCCTATATTTTTCTTTTATATTATTTGTTTTAATGGCTTGTCATGAAGCAGCATAAGTTTTAGTGGTTTCTTTGATTTTCTGACAACTTCTGGACATATTCACCATCTTAAAATCAAGTAAGGAATCCACTACAAAACTGTAAGAGCCAAAAATGTAAATAATAACTGTAATTCATCATATTTAGTAATATATTTACATAAGTATTTAACAGGACTAACAAAAAAATCATCATATAATTTATAATATGCAAGCTTTTGCTCAGGGATTTAAGTTTTTAGTACAATGCACAGATACTTGTTACCAACCAAAGCTCCTGCCTAATACATAAATAAATAACAAATTTTAAGTATAGCTTCTAAATTCAATGCATATTCTTTCTATTTCTTCTTTTTGGATTCCAACACTCTCCCCTCCTCCATGTCCCCCACCCCCAAAAAAGTATTTCTAATTAAAGAAATTCTTTCTAATTTCAGTATATTCATAACAAATGGTGGGCAAAGATATATTTTATCTTAGTTTCAGCTGGGATGGAATTGTTTTCTTCAGAGCATCTGGTATGATAATGAACAACATTAACAACACACTGATGTTTATGGTTGCCTGCAAAGCAGTGTTGTACAGAGCCAAGGCCATTCTCAGCAAAGGGCCAAATGAACTGGGAAGGAACAGAATGGAAGAAGGACAAGAAGGACAGCTGATTTAAGTGGGCCAGAGATGTTCCACACCATATGATGTCATGTGGAAGGGTTTCTGAAGGGTGTGGGAGTTGACTCATTCTCTTTCGCTGCTCAGAAGGCTAAGTGCACATTGGCTGGGGACGGTGAGCAATTCTTTGTGCACCACTTGTTATATCCATTCATATGTATATATGCATATATATATGTATATCTATGTCATTATTATTATTATTATCCTTTTCTCTATCTTAGTAAATAGTTATATCTCAACCCCGAACATCTACTTAGTTGGGTTTTTTTATTCTCTCCCTCATCCCACCAAGGGAGCAACTGTGTGCTGCTGAGCCACCTGCAGGGTTACACACAAGCACAGCTAGCTCAGTAGAGAGTCTTGTTACAAGGTGCATTTCTGTACCAGTTCAGCTGGGAGCATGTGAATGCATTTATGTATGCACAGACAGAGACCGTGGGTTTAAAAAGCCTCCGCACAAAGAGGGACTTTTCATAAGAGAGATTGGAGTTAAAATTACAAGGAATTGTAAATTCACATGAAGAATACTGTTGTTTGACTTCACATTGGAGCTTGGTCTCCCCACTTTATCAAAGGGAAAGATCAGACGTGGCTTCACTCAGTTCCCCACAGCCACTCACATAAGACCTTGATAGTCACCCATCTTCAATCTACCATGCAGTTGTGGCATGATTCAAATCCAGAAGACATTATTTATGGATCATTTTTTCCTTAACTTTGCAAAGCCAGAAGGCTAAGAACATTGCTTGGGAAGGTTCACGTCTTCACATGAGAGACACTTCTTTCATTGCTTAAAAAGTAAGCATTACACGTCTTTTGACACTGGTAGGTTGTCTGGGCTTGGTTAGTGTTGTTACGATCCAGTTCTCATGAATAGCTCTCTTCATGGGTGTGATAGTCACTCAATTATTTTTACTCCCACAGCTGCATACGTGCTTCTGTCCCTGCACCCTTTTCTCTCTGCAGCCCCCACCCTTTTCCTCAATTCATCAGTGTTAAGGCAGTTTAAATCCTTGAGGGACTGGGTCAGCTATGCTAACATTATTAGGTCCCAAACATATACATCCCTGCCATTTGTAAAAAAAGTAAGTGACTACAGCTTCACTTTCATCTCATATAGAAAATTTCCCTTATAAGAAAACATATAAAGAATTTTCTTTTTATTCATAGAGACATGATGTGATAGACTTGGGACTCTGTCCCTCTGAGAATACATTGATTACCTTCCTTCCAGGGAACCTAACCCTCACAGGATGGAAGAAATCATTTTCTTTCCTTCCTGTCACTTCGCTCTTATATTCTCCTTATATTCTCCTGTGTTGCTGTAATGTCCCCTCTGGGAAGAAAGCAATCAGTTGTGCTCTTGATTCTGGAGTTTGGCTTCTGAGAGTCACAGATGAAAGGCAGTGGTGGGGAAAAAACTTACTGTAGGTTTGTCAGCTATGAAACCTCTCCTTCCTTTTTCATTTGAACATGCTCACAAGCACCCAAACACCTAAAAGGATCCGATTTTCTCTCAGATAGAGAGATTAAACACTAATCCATTTGGTTTACAAAAAGATGTTCCAATATCTGCTATCAGATAGGCCACATGATAAACTCACTGTCACATCTTGCCTTAGATTAACAGCCAAAAGGTAAAATAAAAAAAAAACAACAACAAACAACATTTGCTATAAAATACTGGATCTTCCTTCATTTTGTACATCATTTAACTGCAACAGACGTATATCAAAGTCTTTCAAGTACTGCTGATAAAGTCTGATACTCAGCACTAATGTTCATGTAATCATTTGCAGTGGAATTGTCGTCCTGGTGGACGACAGGTTGGCCATGAGCCAGCAGTGTGCCCTTGTGGCCAAAAAGGCCAATGGCTTACTGGGGTGCATTAAAAAGAGCGTGGCCAGCAGGTCAAAGGAGGTGATCCTCCCCCTCTACTCTGACCTGGTAAGACCTCATCTGGAGTACTGCGTCCAGTTCTGGGCTCCCCAGTACAAAAAAGACAGGGATCTCTTGGAAAGAGTCCAGCGGAGGGCCACGAAGATGGTGAAGGGCCTGGAGCATCTCTCCTATGAGGAAAGGCTGAGTGAACTGGGTCTGTTCAGCCTTGAGAAAAGGAGACTGAGAGGGGACCTGATCCAAGTCTATAAATATCTAAGGTGTGGAGGGCAGAATGGCGAGGCCAGACTCTTTTCAGTGGTGAGTGGAGGCAGGACAAGGGGAAACGGCCAGAAACTGCAGCATAGGAAGTTCCGCACAAACATGCGCAAGAACTTCTTTACAGTGAGGTGACGGAGCACTGGAACAGGCTGCCCAGGGAGGTGGTGGAGTCTCCTTCTCTGGAGATGTTCAAGACCTGCCTGGATGCCTACCTGTGCGACCTGCTGTGGGGAACCTGCTTTGGCAGGGGGGTTGGACTCGATGATCTCTGGAGGTCCCTTCCAACCCCTACAATTCTGTGATTCTGTGAATTCCAAATTCTCCAAACCCATTCCTTCCCTAGAAGAAATAACTTGAGATTTCTTTCACTTTCTCCCTATAAAATACACACTCAAAGAAACTAAGGGTACTTTGTTGTATATTGTGTATATGAACTA
Source organism: Lagopus leucura (assembly GCF_019238085.1). Classification (NCBI taxonomy): domain Eukaryota; kingdom Metazoa; phylum Chordata; class Aves; order Galliformes; family Phasianidae; genus Lagopus; species Lagopus leucura. The sequence continues at coordinate 415,032 of NW_024962267.1, forward strand.
CAGGAGTAAGAGAAGCACAGAGGTGCTATTCTTTCCAAGCCATCATGCCAGACTGCTCTCTTCTACATCTGTGGAAAATTCTCAGCAGTGCCTGGTCCCACTAGCTCGCCAGCAGATTATACAGAATTAATGAACTCCATCCAAAACTAAGTGTGACTTTTTGAGATGGTTTTCCCATGAAATGAGTTCAGATACACTGAGCAAACAGTGCTAACAAGATTTTGGTCGGCCTTTTGAAAGAATAAGTAAGCAGAGAATTTAAGTCTTTGAGGGCAGCTAACAATTTGAAAGGACAAACTGGCACAATTATAGGCATAGTGCTAATGGTAGGAAGACATAAAAAAAATGGGTCAGTTAGCATAAGCATCCTGAAAATTCAGGAGTGTTGTTGAACAGTTTTGGACTACGAATCTTGTGAAATTTCTGCTCTGTTTTTAGTATTTCCTGAATGTGGTAAGGCAGGAAGTATTGCATCAACAATCCTTATCGTGGTGTTTTGGTTCTTCCAGTTCCAGCGCCAGTAAAAACCAAAAAGTCTCAGGGAATCATAACTGAAAACACGCAAGAGAGAAAGTGTTGGTACTATATGAATATATAAAAAAAGGGGAGGCTTATGATTATTATTTTTTTTAATTTAAACCAAAGCTATCCTCAATTAGTACTCTTTCTCCTTAATTTCAATAGTGGTGTGTACAAAATTGTTAGAGTAAAAAGAAATACTTTCTTAGTAAATATTTTAGCAGAAATCATTCAACAGATGTATGACCATAGTGAAAGAAAAAGAAAAAAAAAGGGAAAAAAGAAAGAAAAGAAAGGGAAAAAAAAAAATAACCCAGAAAAGTACAATACTTACATTAAGAAAAATAGATTGAGTATGATAATAGTAAGGAGCTAATTGATCTCTCAGGTAATTCATCATTACTTGTTATATGCTGTTGATGTTTTGTATGAAATATTTTATTTCTATCTCCAGAAGATCTCAACTGATACAGGCATGAACCAGACAGAAAGCTAAAATGAAGGAAAAATAGACAAGACCCAGTTACATATATTCCACCCAGCATCTTTTTGAAATGAATGTGAATGCTTTCATCATGTTTTTTTTTTTTTTGAGAGAAAAATGAGTATCTCCATCTTATCACGAGGGACGTCCCTGGTTGGAGGGGTAAAATGCTGGCACTGTGGTGTGCTGCCTTTCAACAAAGGAGGATTCCCAGGGATCTTCCTAAGAGCAGGTAAAGGGGAATAGTATGAAAGGGCATTCATTCTCCATGGCGTTATCCTGACCAGCCCACTAGGAATTTCCAGCATAATTTAATGATAACCTATAAGAAGTAATTATATGATTTGTCTACCACAATAGGAATCTTTCTGAACAAGAGCAATGCCTCTACATTCTCAAGAATAAAGAGAAATTTCTGTTAAAACCTGAGGTACGTTATTTTCTTTTTAGCTTGTAATAGCACTTCAATGATGAAGAACCTTACAGCTGCTTGGTACAGACCTCCCTTCGGAGTTACAGAGGGCCCTTTCAACAGCGTGTGAGCATTCATTGCTGAAAAGTAGCTGACTTTGACTTTGATTGAAAGCAAAATCCAGAGTAACTCAAAGGTAGTATCTCTGCATTGGAACATGTAAGATAAATGATAGTAAATGACAGAGAGGCTATAAATCTTTTACAGCTCCTCTGCCTTTTTGTTCAAGCTGCAAAAATACATGGTCGCTCTGTTTAACTGTCCTCAGCTCATTTCCTCCTACTGTAACAGCTTACACGTCACCCCTCAGAAACTGCACAGGGACATTTGTTGAGCACCTTCTGAAGGCCCTGGACTGAGCGTAACCACACATTACACTATGAAAGTAGATGCCCATAATCACAGAACTGTAGGAGTTGGAAGGGACCTCTAGAGATCATCAAATCCAAAATAATAATATTGTTTCCATACATGGGAGAGATCCAAATAGAAATAATTAATTTGTAAGAAAAATACAAGTGATGAAGTTTGTAGAAATTTTTGCACAGAGATCTCTACTTAGACATAAAATAAAAACAGCAAAACCTTCCTGAAAAGTGAAGGAATTTGAAAGTGACAAGAAAGAAAGAGGACAAAACAGAAATTCTTCAAGGCTTATTTGTTATAGCATATATTGGAACAAAATCCAAAGAAAATTCAAGGTTTTCCATGAGCAGCTAACAAAGCCTGACTTCCTGCGTTTATGTCCTGGAGATCTCTCTTCTCTAGCGACCCAGCTCTGTATCCCTTGTGACTGCACAAACGGCCTAGAAACCCAGCTCCTATGATGTTCCCAGCCGTTCCCAGCATCGTCTCCACAGCACTGCTCTGCCTCTAACTACTGCCTCAGCAGGAAGTAGTCACTGGTTGCTCATCCACATAGTGCTTGCTAGCCAGGAGCACCTGCCTGCTGACCGACTGATGCCAGGCTGAGCAAGGCTGCTCACCACTGAGCTCATACAGAAGCCTTTCCCTCCCTGGGGGCACCAATCCTTGTCTCTTTCTTTGTTCACTTTGTATTCATCTGAGTTTCACAAAACTTGCTTTGGAATCTGGCTGATGGGATTTTGACCATTCTCCCTAACTTCAAGTAGTCTTTGACACCACCTCCAAGAATTACTAGGGGATGAACACATGGTCCAACTGAAGAAACTTTATTTCCAGATGATACCCAGACCATTAGAGGGGTGTGTAAAGGCTCTTCAGAGATAATGTTACTCACTAGCACAAGTGCCAAATACCAAAAATGATGGGATCCATGCTGACACAGCATCTGTCTTTGAATTTGCAGGGAGTCCATGATAATTCAGCTATATGATAAAACCATAGTAACATAACTTCACTGAACCATAGAGCATGACAAATTCTCACATGTGACTGCTGATGCTATAAATTATTTTTTAAAATATTCACAGACAACTCTTCTATAGAGCAATCTTGCTACAATGGACCTGTGTCCTAGTTACCACCCATATTTTAACTAAGTGAAAGAGCTCTGCTTCAGCATAGCACAGTAATGAGCTAAACTGATAAAGACAAATATACTTTTTGAACGTATTAGTTTTAGCATCTCTCTGGATAGGATTTAGAATTTTATATCTGTGAATCTTTGCTAAATTTTGTTCTCATTATTGCAGTGGATTCTCCAAGCATTCTCACCTCCCAAGGAAAGCCTCTCCATGTCTCCATTGGTCGCTCTGCAGTAACTCTGACAAAGGAATAAAGCAAACTAGAAAAAAAAAACTACCTTCAGTCTTTCAATTCATTTGCTCCTCAAATTTTTGCCAGTAATATTAGCTATAACATCTTGATTACAGCTTAAGGACAAGTGACCTCTTTAGAATCTTAATGACATCTGCAGTGACCAAGAAAGAACAAACTATTGTCAAAGACTCCATCAAAGGATGGATTTGTGATTGTTTTCTAAAACTAGCATTTTCAGAAGGAAAAGATCATTCTAACTTACGTATGTAGTATAGGTTCTTCTGAGACAATTAAAGAGCTGAAAGAATAGATGACAGGATGGGAATTATTAAGCAGTTCTTAGGAAACCTTCTGAGATAATGAGTAGGATAATACTCTACACATTCTGCATGCTTGGAACCGGCAGAAGAGCAAGTATTACAGCTTTTCTGAGGATGTACAAGAAAAGACTTCAGGCTGTCAGTCTGTAAGAAAATAGGCTAGTAAGCAACTTTTTATAGTGAGAACAGAGATGTTGCTGGACAAAATGTGTTCCCACACATCTTTATTTACAATAAGCTTTTCGGTACTGAGGAATAATGGGTAGGATATGATTTCATTGCATCTTTGAAGATTTTTTCCTCTCTCTTTGAGGAAAAAGAAAATCTGACAAAAATTTGCTTTGATTTGCCAGCAAAAGCTGAGATTTGTTTTGAGAAAATAGTGGTTATTCAAATTCAATAGAAAGGGAGAAAAAGGATTATTTACTAGAAAAAAAAAAAAAAAGCACAAAAACGTGACCAACGGTGTTCTTGTTTTTCCTGCTCCATCCTTAGCTAAATCATGTCAGTCCCTATAATCTGCCTACAGAAAGTACTGAACTTTGAACTTTTTATCTTGATCAGTTACCTTCTCTTGTTCATATTGAGCTTCCTTACCTAATACACACTTACTTACTTGTGGTTTTTCTCCCATCAAAATGTTGGAATGTTAGCAAATGGCCAAGTAAGACTAGGAGGAATAAACTATGAAAATCAAACAAACAAATAAGAAGCTTTCTCCTTTCCTATTCAAACAAGAAAACCCAAGTGAATAAGGGATATGGGTTACAACTTTAAATTACACAACAAAAAGTTTTTTGACTCCTACTCACAAACACTTGAAGAAAGACTTTACTAAAATAACTTGTTCTTTATTCTCTCCTTTGGTTGCTTTTTGACTTTTCTAATACATCAGATACCCGTTTGTCTACAAATATTTATGCATTCTTCTGTATGCAACATTAGGCATGGAGACCTAGTGAGTAAACATCATAAATTTACCTCTTCCAGAACCCTCTTGACTTCATTTGTTGTGAAAGTGATTTTCGTTAGAAGACTTCTTATGCATGGGTACCCCCAGATTCAGAATGCTGAGGGCCATCTCTAATATTTGAAAACTGAAATAAAGATATAGCAAATATACAATGTGAACAGTAAAGTGCAACACATGTAGATACATAGATATTTGCTGGAAAATACCGAAACAGAAGGAACTGAAGTTTGTGCTGCTCAATCCAATCTTCCATTGCAATAAACAATATAATTCTAAGAAATTAAATGTAGATCTCAAATATATTTTAGAAGATCTAGAAAGGAAGGCTGAAGAAATTGTCCAAACACTGTAGAAGTCCAGCAAAGCCATAAATCTCAGAATACTTTCAAGTCTCTTGTCACATAAATGGACAAGACATAGCAGAGCAAATTCCAAAAAATTCCAAAAATTCTATCCCAGGAATTTACTAGGGCATCAATTTTTAGACACCAACATAAATCCAGAGTTTCGTTACAAGCAGTTGGTAACATATGATCTCTATTTAGTTAGGATATGCATTAGTATAAAAAAAGAACTAGTTGATTTCCTATGGAAGGCAGTGAAAATCTTTGATGATCATGCTTAATAATCAAGGTGCTTGATTTTAAACTAAGAACACAAAATAATATTTCATGCAAAGTGTGATCAGATATGCAAATTGATGTTAGAATTGTGGTGAAATTCCAAAGCACGTACTTTACACATGAAATTGCCATAGGAAATGTAAAAAAATGCAATTTCCTTATTTTCTTTCTTTCTTTCTATATCCCTCTCTAAAGCCTAGTAGCTCTTCCCTTCTTGGAGTTTATCAATCTGATATCTTTATTTTGTGAGACTATCTGTAAACTTTCTGCAGCTTTTTATGATTTGAATGACAAAAGCAACACAGCTTCCACTTTGGGAAGGTCAATAAAAGTTTTTCTCCCTGATTTTCACTTTTCCCAATATGATAACAAACAATGTCATAAAGAGATAATTGTTGAGTGACAATGAAATAAATTCAACTAAATTGCAGTATGCTAATGCCATGCAATACTAGATGGCATATGTATTTATTAGCATAAGAGGCCTTTCCTTATTTACCTCAGACCAATTCCCTCCATTTCTTTCTGGATGTTGTCATTTCTGTAAGGCATTGTCTGTATGGATGTTGCATGACTCCATGTGTCTCTAAACACTGATTTTTCCCCTCCACCTATTATGCTTGTCACAAGAGTCTCTAGCCTGAAATCAACATAAATGAGTGTGCCTGGCAATGTGTGCATGCACAGTCACACAGCCTCATCTGTGAATCTGCAGCAATTAATTATATTTATAGTGAAATATCTGCAGAACATTTGCATGTATGAATTATGTATTGGGCAAAAGCAGTACACTATGGTTTATGCATTTCTGTTCCCATGAGACTGCCTTTTTAACTGTTATATATGCCATAAAGTAAAACAGATTATTAATTTGTCTATGATCTTAAGGATGAAATATTTTTAATTACATATATTCTTTTCAGAAATGTTTTCTGGATACCTGGTCATTCTGTCTTTAACCTTACATCTTCCAATAAATTTTCTGTTTCTGTGTAATATGTTTTATGTCTTAACATTCAATTATTCTAAAAAACACCAAGAAAAAAGACAAACCTTCAGTGAGAACAGACCAGAGTTTAAGGTGCTGAAGTATGCATGAAATAGAAGCACGATGTGATTATCCCTCTTATTATGGTTATTACAATAAATAATGAGAAGTGTCAGTCTGTTATCTTATCATTTTATTGTTTTGTGGATTCACCCAAGAATAAAAGGAAAATGTAGTAACTGAGAAGTAATGAGTCAATGGGCTGGGAAGCATGATAAAGAAATAATAAGACAGTAGTATGCTGCAAAGGCTACTCTTAGCTAGACTAATTGTATGCTCTAAAATTAATTATCTGCTACAAATATGACAGGTGGCTAAGTTAGCTGTGAAAGAAATCAGAACAGAATTTTCAGAAAACCTTTTTTTCTTTGCTAAACAACTTTTGGTGACAGTACTAAATTAAAGCTTCATTTACTAAAATTAACCTACTCAGAGCTCCTGTTCAAAAATTATTTTTAGTTTTTTACATACTGTCCTGAGCAGGAATGCACCAAAAACTCAGCTTTATATATATTTTTTAATTAATGCCTGCATATTGAATGACCAATTTTCAATTTCAGTGTACATCTATATTTTTCAAAATAGCAATACCTAAGAAGAAATTAGATTGCTTATTGGGAGGGAGGGAGGGAAGGAGGGAGGAAGGAAGGAAGGGAGAGAGGGAAGAAGGAAGGGAGGAAGGGAAGGAGGGAGGGAGGGAGGGAGGGAGGGAGGGAGGAAGGAAGGAAG
>NW_024962267.1:422042-504056 GCF_019238085.1 Lagopus leucura
AGGAAGGAAGGAAGGAAGGAAGGAAGGAAGGAAGGAAGGAAGGAAGGAAGGAAGGAAGGAAGGAAGGAAGGAAGGAAGGAAGGAAGGAAGGAAGGAAGGAAGGAAGGAAGGAAGGAAGGAAGGAAGGAAGGAAGGAAGGAAGGAAGGAGAAATGTCTGTCTCACAAAAATATGAGCAGAATTTAGCAAAAAATATGCAGACTTTCCGAAGTTTAACCTATAGTTTATTGCCACTCTCTCTCCTGGCATGTAACTATTACATCTATCTCATGTGACTATTTACTTGTATAGAGCTTTGCAGCCTGAAGGAAGATTCCAACCACTGAAATTGAAATGGTACAAATTAAGTCTTGTATGAATATTGCTCCTGAAACAGTCTAGTTGTATACAGTGAGCACGCAATTTTGGCAGATTAATACAAACCATTAAAAAGTTATAACTGTTATATCACTAGAGGAGAAATCTAAGATGATGTTGGTTTGTTACGAAAACACAGTCAGCATAACCGCACATTCCAGTATCCCTTAATTTATTTTGCTGTAGGTCAGTACTCAGCCTGGAATTATCTTAGTTGGAGAGGAGGAGGGGGTTACATTATTCTTCAAGGTTCTGTTGCAGGAAACATATTAACATTCATTGACCTTGCAGTGGTAATTTGTACTGATGAGCATCATTATATGTCTGGCATATTAAAGGAGCTTATTAGAGATAGGAAGCATTCTATGCTATTCAGAGACACCATTACCATTTGAGATGTTGCTGTCATGGAGTGTTCACATACAGGAGACATTTGGAACAGTGGAAAAATACTAGAATAGCTTGGCTAAGCCATCAGGTTATTGTGGTTCACAGCTCAACCTTTTAAAATCAAATCTTTGGAAAATTCACATCAATACATTCCTGGTAAATAAATATCACATAATTCCAATTTTAACCACAGAATGACTTATTTTCGTGGATGAGTAAAAATTAAAGAGTACAGTGAATGAGAAATGCACTTCTGAGAGTAGAGTCACTCTCCATTCTGACCATAGAGATGCTGGCCAAAAATAGAACTGTGATTGCAGTATTCTAAATAGAGAGTCACCCTGCAAGTGCTTCTTAGGAGGTGCAACACATCTCATTACCACATTTTGGAAGAAATATGTTGTTAACAGAGGATTTTCTTCTTGTATTGAGGCCATGAATATAATTATCACTTGATAATTTACAGTGTGCCAACTGTTTTACTGCATCTAGTAAGCAATAAAGCACTATAGGGAACATGAAGTCTGTGGCACCTGCAACTCATTAAAAGGGCACTATCAGAAACAAAATGTTTAGTTGGAGTGCTTGACTACACATGAGCAGCATTTAGGATTAATTGAGGGATGTTTGCCTAAAGGACCAGTAGCAACGTGAGATGCTAAAGAGAGTGTGCACTCAGAACTCAGAGTATAGGAGCCCTTGCCAACTTATAAAGACAAATAAACTTTCAAAAGTAGAACATGCCTTCTCTGACATGTCATAAGAATTTATTTTTCCTAATTGCCTTCTCTGTATTGGCTCATTTCTCTTGTCTTGTAGACAGTCTGCTAATAAAGGTTTACTACGTAACCACAGTTGACGCATTAAAAACGAGTAATCTTACTAGCTAAAATAAATAGGTACATAAAAGAACCACAGCTTTCATTTCTTACCAGAATTGAAGGTTTTCTAAGATAAAGAAGTCATTCAGCTAAAACAATATGGAGTATTTCAGAAGCACTATGGCAATCTTTTTGCTACAGTCTGCTTTCAACACCAGGGAGCTGTGCAGCTCGGCTTCTCCTATAGCTACAATGGAGTGTGTTGGACACACTTACTGTGGGCAGTAGAGTCAGGGTACATATTTGCTGCACATGCCTCACAAGGACATCCACCAAGGTTCAGTTCTATGTGCTCCAGGACTCCAGGCAAGAGAAAAGGCACTCAAAAAATGTATGGATCCTGCTCCTTCTAGCCTGGGATAAAACAAGTGGTACCAGAGGGAACAGGAATCTATAGGATTAATGCCAGAAAGCAATACCAGTGTGGAGAAAAAAGCCTGGATGGACAAAAAGATGAAGGCTAAGGTGAAAAATGTGGTGGGAGCCTGTGAGTCAAAATACAGCATGGTGGAACAAAGAGAGACTGAAATAGTGACAGAACCCAAGAATACGTGTATACACTGTTCTGCCTGTTACCTGCTACAAGATGCTCCATGCTGGAGACTGCAAGAACATGAAAGCTAGAAATGTCAGTATTCCTCAGTTATCGACTCCACCTTTAAATGGCCATGAATGGCCAACCCACTGTCACTGTCCTGTGGCTGCCTCCCCCTGCTAGTGGCTGCTTTGGTTGCTGGGGCTCAGCAGCATATTGCAAAGTCCAATTTCAGAATGACGCATGTGCCCCAGAAATAGCAGTATGCTACCCAAGGACTGACCTCTACTTTTGAAGTTACATTTGTAAGAATCTGAAAAGCCTGGTTAACCCACATACAATGGAAACTGGTACAGAACCGTTGTCACAAATGTTCTCATGTGACTTTTAGGAAGGTAGTTGCTGAATACCCTACTGTGAGCCTTTCTGCTTTTAAGAAAAAAAAAGCAATACTAAAGCCAAGCATTAGAAGCATCAAGTAGCATGGAAATTATTAAAAATCTTATGTGTGCTGCCTGCAGATAGTTTGTTCATGATTCACAATTGCTCATGTTGAATGAGTCATCCCAAGGCAGATAATCAGCAATCTTCCAACCATTTTCCCTTCCTACCACTGAGAACTCTGTAAGTTAGAATTAACAAGAAGCTTTAAAAAGTAGCTGGAAAATAGAGGAAACTTCTGTTTTATAAGGATCAGAGTAAGCAGAAATTAATCTTTCTATGGACTAAAGCAGCTCACTGATGAATAGCTTTTCTATTGAAACTAGTGTAGGCCTCCCTTTTCAAAGTGAGGTGCTCAGTTTACAGCAACATCTTTGTACTTCAGCATTCAAGTTGATGCAGGCAGGCAGTATACAGCAAGTAGCAATTAGAGTTAAGTGAAAAAAGAAGAGACCCATATTTGTAACTCATGTTTGAAAACTGATCCAATTAAAGTCTGTTAAATTGACCCATTTTACACTACACTAGCCATGAATAGGGCTCTGCATAGAGTTTTTGGGAGCGTGCCAGAGGAGGGACCATTGAATACGCACTTTTACATATGAAGTAGCTAATATCCCATAATGGGAATGAAAGATACTAGGACCTGTTTTCCAAGAAAGAGCTTGAAGTCTAGCCCCTGCCTTTCAGTTAGTCAGAGAATACACTCTGTTCCTCTTACACATCCACTGCACAAGGCCAAATAATTTGGGACTTGTGAAAATGTAAGCAAATTTTCACTCGAGACTATTTTCTATGAACGCATTATTCTGGTTGTGCTTCTTTCCACACTTTTCTTTTTCCGTCCTTCTTATTAGGAAGAAAAAAAGAGAATTGGTTATTACTCATAATGGACTGATTACTGTGAAGATACATAAGTATCAACACAATGCTGATCAAGCTCAGTAAGTTCTTTTTTGGGGGGGTAAAAATAGTAACAAAATCAAAATGAGAATAATTTTTTTTTAATTATCTTCAACATACTGAATAAGTAATTGCATAGGGGATCAATATTCTGTAAAACTTACATCAGAATAAAAGTGTCATTACATACAATTCCATTAAAAAACATAAACATGAGCTTTTTTTTCCCTAAACGCAGTCCTGCCTCAATCATTCTTAACCGTTGAAAGAAAAGCAATTAACATAGTAAGAGCCAGCATCTTGTGAGTTCTTTAATTGCACCTGGTATAACAGGTACAGTTCTGTCTCCCAGAGCAGTGATGCATCACTTCATTCAGCGAGCCAAATTTGTTCTTTGTGACTCATGTATCTTCAGCAGTTATAATGGGAATTCATTTGTTCTGATAGAGTTAGCTGTTTCATAGGAATGCTGCATACTTTTATCATTTTAATTAATATTCTAAGACTAGACTCCAACTCTCAGCCCTCAAGCACTTCCCACTTAATTCACCATTTACTGCTTTTACAATATCTCTTTTGACACAATCCTTCATTCATATTACTGTTTTCAAATATGTTTCATAAATTACTCAATTTCCTATGTAACGATTATTTCTCTTGGTTACACCTTAGAGGAGATCATACTGTATGCATGCATTTTTTTTCACTTTTTTCTCAACACAGAATTCTGAGAAATTCTCTCCTTATTGGGCAACAATCGCCTTTGAGATTTCTTTCTGATGCTGTGTCAGAGTCACACTGCAGCAGCTTAAGGAGGAATAGGATTTTTCTGTTATCACTGCAATGAATCAGGAGTTTGCTTCATGGCAGCAGAGAACTCTTGCGTTGGGTTATATGAAACTTATGACTGAAGAGAGCAAAGCAGAAACAAGACTAAGAACAGCAGAAAGAGATTACTATGACAGTGACAGCATTTTGAATAGTTATTTTCTAATTCCTCTTTTAATTTTTCTAAGTAAACCACCTTGGGGCAAAAGAATCAGTTTTCATTTCCAGAGAAGGAATGTGAAGCTGTTGGCATCAGTGTGTTGGGAAAAAAATGCTTCAATTTTTTTTTTTTTTTTTTTTTTTTTTTTTTTTTTTTGAGATCCATGGGGGAAAAGAAAAATAACCCATACAGCATCACTGACAAGCAGCTGATTTCCAGGTATAATAGACTATAAAAGCAGGTTATTAGCCTATGCTAATTAGCCTATGCTATGCTATTAGCCTATGCTAGCCTACTATTAGCCTATGCTAATATTTAGATATGATTGCCATGAGACAAAACAGAAAAACAGTATCTGCAGACTCAATATCTTCAGGTTTTGTGTGTTACCTCATCACAAGAAGTGAGGCTCCTTCAAGCGTTTAGCAGTAGGATAGCACCATTTTTTTTTGTCCTGCTCCTCCTCTGCTTTCAAAAGAGGGAATTGTGACAGTTTCCTCTCTTAATTATTTACTTGCCTACAGGTAGGAGTAAGCTTAGAACCTGAGGTTATCCACCATCAAAAATTCTCCACAGGAACCAAGAAGAGCAGTGCAGAGGTACCATGAGAGATTTCCCCTCCGCTTTCAGAAGCACCCTGACACCAAGCCCCAGAAAAATGCAGCAAAAAGAAGAGAAAGCATCAGCTGCCTGAACGTCTGCAACACAATCCATCCTTGACTGCCTGCCCTGCATCGTTCAGACTGCAGTCTGGGTGGGCTTCTATCCAGAGCAACACAGATAGCAAGAAACTGCAAAGGCTTCTCTATCTACTTACTCTCATTGCATTTTATCCACTAATGTAAATTCTTCCAAAGCAATATTTGAATTATGTGCACAAGATATGCACTCATAAATGCCTAGGCTGGCAAATCTTCTCAGCTGCTTTTATCAATTCAATTGCATGTCTGGAAATTGTTTTTGCTTGAAAGCATTTACATGCCTAAGCCTTAAACTGTGTGCCTTGCAATGCAGCCATAGAAAATTCCAGCCCCAAATGCTCTTATCAGATACGCCCTCCTGCATACTTTATTCTATCTGCATACCAATAAAATACACACATGGAAAACTGCAGGAATGAGAACAGCCCACTATGCCTTCCAAGAGCAGAAGACTCTGAGGTAAACATTACTTTTTCACAGTCTCTGACTGTAAAGGCAAAACCCTTCACTGTATTTTTTTGATAGCTATAAGGATGGATTCTTGTTACAGCTGCTAATTGGCAGCTGGTTTGGAATGCCTGAATGCCTTGTGATTGGCTGCCATCTAGTTAGTAGACAAATTGATAAAATACACCCGTATGGCAGAGCTGCAGTAATGTGAAACTCATTTTTCAGAGATACAGCAGACTCCCACATCCATCTTGCCTCCTTGCAGTTTTTTAAGGAGTAAACAGGACACTGAATAGGAGGGAAATGTGAGGAGCGTCTGGAAAGGCTCTCGTTTCAGTCTTTGCATCTCTCAAAGAGGTGAACATAACACGGGTTGGGGAATGTGTTCTCCTTGGAGTGAATGCTAATTTAAACTTTCACTGTGATCTGATATGGTTTAAAATACAGCAAATCCCTTATTTATGAGCATAAAGGCCATGAAAGGGCTTTAGAATCCAACCCTAGGGGGCTCTTTAAGGGCATGAACCCAGCCATATCTAACACTTGTGCTTACTCTCAAATGGTTGCTTGAAAAGAAAAAAGAAAAATACCTGGTAGGTGCCCACTTCCCTGAACAGCTGAGAAAGGTTTGTGCATTAAATAAATAAAACAGTTTCATAAGAAAATTATTTCTGGTACAGCAGCTATTGCACTTTGCTATTTAGTATTCACATTTCTGGAACAGAGCTGTTGCATACATATTTTATAACATAATCTCTCACATAAATGTAGCTTTTGGAATGCTGACAGGCCAATAAAGAAACCTTGTTGTATCTGGGAAACAAGTAATATTTCCCATCAGGTCTGATACCAAAAAAATTATCAAACAGCTCCTTTGATTTTGCAATTTGCTTTCTCCCAAGGAAGATCATGATGGCAACAAAGAAACATTATACGAATATAAAATGTATTCTAAAACTACAAACAGTTAAAAGGCAGCCTGATCTATAAAACAAGATTTGAAATATGTTCCATGAATTACAGTCTTGGTAAAAGAATTCTATTAAGCCAGTGCAAAGTCAGATAAGGTGCCATGGTATCAGTAGTTACTTATGGAAATCTTAATGAGAAATTGCTCCATTGGCCTACAGTTTATTTCTGAAAGTGATGGTGTTGCTGCTACCAGAACTACAAATGAATCCTTACTGAGACCTCTGTTGTTCCTTGGGATGATGTGAGGACACCAGCATGGGGTGTTCCCTGCAGCGTGCCAACATTCCTCCCCTGCTTCTCTGCCTATGGTCAGCACCCAGACTCACCTCAGTAACAAATATAGGATGAATCTGCGTTCCCAGGTTCACAGGCAGAAATGCTAGCACCATTTGTCACTTGGGGTTTGGGGTTAAAATAACATCAAATACTGAATGGAAAGAAGACTCACGTGTTTAACACTCAATGGGATTTGATTTTATTCTCATTGTTGTAAAGGACAACATTCCCTCCATCAGAGGCACAAGGAAACCAGGAACTGGAAAAGACTCAAAACATCCCTCACTGTAGGTAACTGCAGGCACCCTAAGGCTCATGGTTCTTGACAAACTGCAATACTAATCAGAGAAGCATTGCACTGAAACTTCTTGAAATTACAATAATGGTAATAAAAGCATTACCATAGCTGCTTATTTTCATTAGTACTTTCTTCATGAAAACGAAAGTTTTCAAATAACACACAACTGTGAAGTACATTCAGAGATATTTAACTAGATGCTGCCTCATACTTATTTCTAAAAAATAACACTTTTTGAAAAAATAACCTTAATAATATGAACCCAGACGACATGTCACAGGCTGTCGGAAAAGATCACACCTTCCCCCTTTATGGAAGCTGTCTATCTACTACTATTTGCATCAGAAAGTCTCAGCAGAGATTGGAGCTATTAGTTCCTATTCTTGATAAGATCTCCTGTCAAATCAATATTCAATCAAATTTAAGACCAGCCTCTTTCTGGCCCCAATCCATCCTGAGCAAATTTACCAAACCAGTAATCTATACCTTTCTCAGAGTTCTTTCACCTAATGTCCTCGTTCTCTTGCAAGGTCAAAAATATGTCACTGAGGAGAGCAAAGATCTCCAAGTTTGCTTGGTAGCATGATAACTCCATCCTGCTCTATAAAACTAAAAACACGTGTGCAGTACAATACAACAATAGGAGCTAATATATATAATGCGAGTTCAGGAGTTTCATTAGCTGAACTTGCTAGCCAAAACACTTTTTGTATGTTACCTACTAGTCATTGGAAATTATCTTTTTATCCAATAGCTATGTGCATAATTTTATGGAAGGAACATAGTACAAAACAATGAATTCCAACACTGAGAAAGACATAGTTGTGGAACATGAAGATTGCCATAACATATATGCTTGGTGGTCCAGTGTTTCATCCATCTTTTCTTAGATAGTGGTTTGAATTTCATCATCCTGAGGAATGTTGAAGAACCCCTGAATTGAATAACTGTGATTTGAACTAAGAAAGAAATCAGAGTATCTCTCTCTTAGTCAGTAGAATGGCTTTGTCTAAGCGACTGGGAGAAAATTTAAAAGCTGACGCTTAAAACATTTCATATATTTGTACAGACATGGAAGATGGAGAAGAAGAGAAGATTAGGGGAAAAAAAAAGAGCCTGATGTGTATAGTGCATGTAGAGGCAACTATGATTCATCTCTACTATTCAGCAACATGGCAAACAAGAAGATTGGTTCTCATTCTGATTATAAACTGATTTATCTGCATGGCACAACAAAATCTATGGTACCCATAACAGATGCAATTATAAAGAAAGAGAGCTGACCAGTGAGGCACAGCAACACCTGTCATCCTGCTTCCCGCATATGAGATGGCTCAGTTATTTTCAGTTGTGCAAGGAAGATGCATACAGTGAGAGAGGTGTAGAGCATTCAGTTTACCTCATCTCAGTCACAGAATTTCCACATCAAGATTAAAATTCAAAGCCACGATGAGCCATAAATCCTGAGGGCACTTGAAACTATTGTGTAAGAATATGTGGAGAACTAGTTTTGGCATTACAATGACTAATAGCAGAAAATAGAGTAACATTGAAGGTTTACAACATGTTACTCTGATAATTGCCTGTGCAAACACTTTTTTTTTCTTTAGAAATTTTTTTTTTTTCTTTAGAAATCCTTTACAAACCAAAATAAAAATTATTGTATGAAATTACCATAAAAATAAAAGTTATTGTATGAAATTACCATGCATTAAAAGTGTTTACTGCTTTGTTCAGAATTACATTTATTTTTACCATGGTAAAGTTGAGTCAAAGACTTAAGTATTCTGCACTTCTTGAGATATCTTTCTCTGTAAGAAGACTGGGTGTATGAGGAAACAACCTATTTATGGGAGGGGACATGAATATGATAGGAGTGAATGGTGTCATAAATAAAATCAGCCTTGACAGGAGAAGAATATCTTCAGCCTTCAGCAGAGTGACATTCCAGAGTAGCATTCCGTGAGGAGTTAATGCTTTGCCATTCTGCAGGTAGAAAGAGCTACATTTATGTGCTGTGACTGAAGACAATACGAGACTGAGCTCAACAAGCTAGGGCAGTATTTTTCATCTTGTGTTCCTAGAATTTCTCCTGCAGGTTGAAAAGAAAGGGTATATATATCTGCTCCATCAAATCAAGTGCACTTTGAGTCAATTTGAATCTCTGGCATCTTGTGGTTTCTAGAGAGAAAGATTCAGTGGATAGTTTCCATAGAAAACCCTTTTACAATCAGTGGAAAGACTTCTATGACTACCAGTATACTGCATGTTAAGCCTTCGGCATAAATTAGAGAAATCCAAACCATGCTATGCAGATTATTTCCAGGTGGTCAGCGAATGCAGATACTCACAGTTTAACCTACTTATGACTTCTCAGAAGAGGGGTGGCTTCTTCTAATTTATCACAAGAGAATCCAGATATGAAGACTGGCAAGTCTTACTGGAGACGCTTGAGCTTAAGGGAAGATCATATAGGAGTTATGAGTTCTTCCTAGAAATTTCACCCCACATGACAAAATTTTCCCAAAGAGAGAAGATAACTGAGGCTGATATTCTCATAACTAGCTGTGTACCAGAGCAAATTTTATTTCTTCCTTGTTTTTTAACAAAGACTCTGGGACTCAACACAGGACAGAGCTGTTGCTGCAGCAAACATAGCAGAGGCAGAGAAGAGCTGTGCATATGTAGCAGTAGGAATTTCAGACCTTCAGTTAAATTAAGTTTTTTGACAAAATGAATGGTGTCAAAACAGCAAAGATTTTCTGGAGATACACAAATGTTACAGCTCCTCATAACTGACTGAAAAAAACTATCATGCTATGTGATATTTTCTCATATGGAGTGATAAATGAAGCATTATTATCATTAAATGACATTACCAAAATGGGATTAAATCATAGAATCACAGAATACCTTGGGTTGGAAGGAAGGTTAAAGATCACCCTGATCCAATCCCCTGATGTGGGCTGGTTGCCACCCACCAGTTCAGGCTGCTCAGGGCCCCATCCAGTCTGGCTTTGAGCAGCTGCAGGGATGGGGCACCCACAGCTTCTGTGGGCAGACTGTGCCAGTGTCTCACCATCCTCTGAGTAAAAAATTTCTTCCTAACATTTAACCAAAATCTCCTCTCTTTTAGTTTAAAGCCATTCCTCCTTGTCCCATCACTATCATAGGTGTCTTGCAGTGGGATTGAGTCAGGTAGGGCACTGTCATACAGATGTAGGCATTTAAAACTACTTCGAAAGATTTTCTCAATTCTTTCACTGCTGAAAATATTTCAAACTGTGTTGATCAGAGTTCTGAGACTCCATCACTTATACCTCTGTGCATGATTTGCTTATTACTTTTGAATGAGAATTTTTCTTTTCTCTTTATGTGTGGTAATAGCTACTTAATTTATGTTGTATAGTTTATTGGAAACAAAACTTGTTGTGTACAAATGATGAATTGTATTCTGCTGACATGTGAGATTCTTTTAAAAATATTCAACAACATGTTACTTCACTGAGTGCAGCATCTGAATTTATAGCCTAGAAAACTCATCACAACACTTCTGCCTTAGGCACTGCATGAAAGACTGACTGATAATTACGTGAAAGTCGTTGTACATACAATCATAGGACGATCCCTGCTGCTATATGACTATAACAAGATTTAGCAGAGAAAACATAGGGCATTTTGGTTCCATAAGTACATACCAGGCTTTGCTCAGCATTGTCTGTTTATACCATACCTTTTCTCATGTGCTGAAAACATTCTAACTTGTATTTTATTGAAAAAAATTTCCAATAATTTCACTTCCTCCCTCCTGTTCAAAAACACCAGATTTTAGCAGAGCAATCTATGACACTGTGAAAAGGATAAATGAATGTTCTGATCTGACTTTCACTGAAACTCTTTAACACTGCTGTAGAGAAACAGGCTGAGTGCAAGCTGGGCTTACGGACTGATGCTATTCATCCATTGGCTTTTCCTGAGTGGAAATTAAAACTGCATACTTTATACTAGCTTCATATTCAAGAGTCAGTTGATAGGTGGGCTTACAATGCATTCCACACTACAAGGACAGAAATTTCACTGTCACTGAAACAAAAAAGAACCTGCAGATTGCTCACAGGCATTGCCATTTAACCAGCAAATTGCAGATATTCTCAGAAAGCAGATCTGTACATATCCACCACATTTGTAGACACTGACATAAGTTCTTATGGTTTCAGCACAGGAAGGAGTTCCTCGTTAATTTAACACATCCTTGATTTCTTCCAATTCATTATTCATTCTCATAAATGAAGAATTAACATAAAAAACATGTTCTGCAGGCACATATTAGCCTGCTTGATGATTTAGAGCAATTGCTTAAGTACATGCAAAACTGACATGTCAGTGTGCAAGAAACATGTTTTCTTCATGGGGAACTGATTACATGGGGCAGTCTGTGAGTTTTCGTATTATTATTTGACATCATATCATTCCAGTCCCCATCTGGAAGCTGCATATACCTACTTTTACATCATTCCTAGAGAAATATGATTTGGACACTGAAGAACAAATTTATACTGAGAGGAATATTTGCAAAGAATCTTTATGTCTCCACCATCCTCAGAATGAGTACCTGTTGAAAGACAAAACCTGCACAGATACAGGCAGAAGTTGTTCTACAGATTTTGCTTGTCAGTGTTCATGAGTCATCTGTTATGTAACCATGTAAGTGACGCTGGATAGAGTGGGTGGGACAGCTGTGACCTGAGGTAAAAAGCCTTCGTTGAGCATTTTAGAGGTGAGTCTGTAAGATCTCTTATTTGGGGATGTTTAGCTAGTATTGATCCTAAACACAAGCATCAATGATAGTATCTGTTCTACATATTTTTGTTAAATGTTCCAAAAATCTGACAAGCCGTCTGGCAAAATACTGCTGAACTGAATCCATTCACCAAATTCAAGATTCTGAGCTCTATCTCCAAAGATGATTGGAGCTGTTAGCTTGAAATGGCCAAAAGACACATTCAGGCATTTTATAGGGATGGATTGCATATTCCTGTAGACTTCCAGAGAAACAGCATTCCTCTGAAACTATAAATAATTCATTACGAATATGAAACTTCTGCAGCTATAAAACAGAAAAAAAACAGTATAGGTGATTTATCACTGGTAAAATAACAACCCTCACATGGGCAGCACTTGCTGTGCACTTTCCATCACTTCTCTACCTGTTTGAACTGGACAGAATGGGCAAAGCAAAGAGTAAAAACATAAGTAAAGAGTTATAATCGAGCCATTTCATTTTCAAAGGTATTCAAACACTCTACAATCTATGCAGCTGTCAAAACATCCAAGCATATAATCTGCATAGATCAGGTAGGGCAGAGTCATTGAAGGGTAAACATAATTAAATTAATCATCATATGTTTAACAAAGGCTTCATGTTAAAGTTGTTTTTAAATTGTCACATTCTTTTACTATAACTCTTTGTTAGAGAAAGCCAATCTCAAGCCGTTTTATGCAAAGCACACCTTCAGTATATGTCATTACTTATTTTTATATGCCAAGCTATTTTTGGAGAAGAAAAAAGAATTAGTCTTTTGTGCATGGGAGACAACGAGTTTGCTATATTCTAAATGCTTTGAGATGCTTTCTGTATACTTTCTCTCTAACCATCTTTAATCCCTATTTACTCTCTATTTTACACATTACAAAATAAACAAGATTCTTAACGCCGCAGTCATCAATTCATTTCAGTTACATTTGTGCATGTCTGAATATCATCTACTGTGCTTTTTTAGGGGGATTTATAACATTCTGAATGTGCTTAGAAAGTCCTGACTATCTACCTGTGTCCAAACTGTTCCTGCAAGGTCCTGGTTCAGGCTAGGACTTTTTTCCTTTTAGTTATGGTGGAAGACCTTAAACATGTAGTTAGTTTCTCCACTTCTCCTTTGATCCACAATGAAATTATTTAAAAATACCTGACTCTGTGTTTTTGTCAGGTTGTCAAAGGCATGACTCAATATTTAATTGATAAACATAGTTTTTAAATCCTCAGGTGGGTCTGAATACACATGCAAATGCTGTTTACGGAATAGATCAGATTAGCATTTCTTCAGTGTTTTCCAGTGTGCTCATATTAGCATGAAACATTGGTTTTTGAGTGATCTTTACCCATGAGAAAAGACATTTGCTTTGATGGTACTCATGATGCAATAAATGCAAGATTATCTGCTGCACCTATACGCATATACAAACACAAAATTAAAAACTACTTAGATGTCTAAGCCGTTACATACATATGTGCAGGTGTGCAGTGTTTATGCATATAGATGTGTGCCATCAGAAAAGGTCGTAATGATATATACTTTAATATTCAGCTGGATATATTTGGCCCTTTTTCTCTGCTACTTCCATTTAAGGCTGTAGCAGTAAAGGGAGATATATGGAGTTTCTGCCCAAGTTATATACAGGATAAAGTAGTCTATGTTGTACCAGCCAGCTATGTTCCTTCAGAGACTCCACTGTAGTTGAGAATTGCTCAAACAGTCTGTGTTACTTATTTTGCTTGGCACAACTTCCATAATCGGAGCTGTGAGAAGAGAAAATAGAAAGTTTAGGAATGAGCTGTGCTGATCTTAAGTCTCGTGAGGACGCCTCACCAAGGAAGGGTGGCATGCTGCAGGATTTCTTGCTGCAGCATAAGCACCAGGCAGAAGGACAGGAAACTCAGTGGTTCTGAGATGCTGACCTGAAGAAGCAAAATACTGCCTTACTGTTTGTATGGATCTGGTCCATCATCCTCAGCATTAATATAGTCTATTTATTGATGGAAGCTAGGATGTGTGTCCTTAACTTAACCATGAGTATTGCACTTGCAAGGAGGGAACTCCCAAATTAGTTTCATGAAGAGCACAAGCCACAGATGTATGTGTGCACACAGACATACACATGAGAAATGTGAAGATAAATCTTCTCCTCAGAACTACATAAATACAGAATTGCACAGCAAAGGTTTCATACTTTCCTTCACGCAATATGTGATAATGTCATATTTACTGTCAATTTTATTTGATTCTGTGTGACTACTATGCTACCCTTTTGCTTTGCTTTAATTAACAAGGTTTCCTAGCTCAAAGACTGCAATCCAAGGGTTCTTTCAAACTATATTAGGCAGCTAAAATATGAAATTAAAAGAAAACAGAGTTCCGGCCAACAGAAACAAGTGACTCATTTCCTTGTGAAAACACACAAGGTTTATGTTACTCTGGCAACGATGTTCACCATTCCAGAATAAAGTCTCTTTGCTCCCTTCAGAGCATTTATGTATTCCTCTTGCAATCTATGTTCCACTGTGACCTAGCATTGAACCAACTTATTCAGTTATTCACAAGAGACTGTAAGTCATGCTTTCATTTAGATAGGTTCTGAGTCTGTTCCGTTGACAGTGAATTAATACATATATACATTCTTTTTCACAGTGAAGATTTTAGATGGGAAAAGTTGTTTCTCAAGCAGGTTGGTAATGTGTGTCACAGCAGAACTGTGTGCTGTCATGATAAAAACAAAAGGCTGGGACTGCATTCACATAACCCTGCAAACAATACATCAGAATTCCAGGGGCTTGTTTTCACAGGGAAGTTGATTAAATTGTGAAATCAATTGTTTTTCAGAACACCAATATATTGAGGATACAGAAATGCTACCTTTCAGAAACAATGACAAGAAAACCCACAAAACGCAAGTTCCCCTAATGCCACAGCTCTCTCAAATCTAAAGATAAAGTAATTCAACAGCGTGAAAGAAGTAAAAATTTCTGGTTTCAAGCCAAAACTGTGATTTGGAATTTATTACTGATTTCCTTCAAGTTTTATCCCTAAAAGATGAAAGACAGTGAATTGCTATCAAACAGACAAGACAGATTTTACTGTTACATTTTGAAGCTGTTGCCCATGTACTTCGAGATTTCTCCGGCTCAAAAAAAATTCAGGGGATTTTGTCTGCTGCAGTTCTTGCTTTTCTTGATAAAGAGGTAAATTTCAGTCTTAAAAGAAGCATTTTCACAGGAGGCTGTGCACATTAGAAGTTCTAAAATACTGCGTAGGAAAACTCCCACAGAACACATGATGAGCAGAAATACATTGCCATACAGTTCTGTAGAATAGCTGAATTTGAAAGCCATATGTCAAAAAATTGAATTCTAAGGCATTTCATAGGTGTACAGCTGAACAGTTTCATTTACCTGTCTCTAACATTTTTGTCACTCACGTACAGCTCTGTCACATGAATTTATTCTTGACAAACTTCTGTTAAGGTCCCTGAAAGCTTTGCCATCATCCTCCAAGCAAACAGGGCTTTGCCCTTGCCTCTGAAAGCAGAACCAAAACGAACAAACCAACAACCAAAAAGAAAAAAAAAAAAAAAAAAAAAAAAAAAAACAGGTGAAAGGTTGTTTTGCTCGGATAATGGTAACAACATCTTCACTTGTGCCCAGAGTTTCTCCATTTCGAAAACATCTTATTAATATTAAGCTAGAGTGTCATAAGAAGAAAGCAGAATGTTAAACTGAATTTGGACAAAGATAAATGAAAGTTCTGAAAAACTTCTCTTGAAAAACTTGCACCTCCTAAATGAAAGTTTCCTAAAAATCAGTGACACTTTTAAAGCACTTCCTGGGCTTGGCTGGAATCTCATTAAATTACTGATCTTCATGAGAACTCTGACAATGAAGCCTAGGATCAAGCAGTGGAACCCACAGCCGTGACTTTCTATCTCAGCCAAAAGCGTAGTAGAATTCAAAACACGATTGCAAATTCTGATCCAAGCCCTTGGCTTCAGTGCTTTCTGCTGAACACTGCTGAGACAGCATGAAGAAGATGGAAGGAAGTCTTAAAGGGGCAGCTGTAGATTCCCTAATGCTGAAAATTCCATGACTGAGGCAACGCTGGAGAAGTTTATTCCATGCTGTGCAGCCCTCAATCTTCATTGTAAGAGATGGATCAGGACTAAAATGTGGCAAGGAAGGTGCCATGTGTTCTCATTTTGCTTTGATGCTATGTATCACATGGCTCACCTTGTAGATACAGTTCTCATAGTATACTGGGAGCATTTTGAGCACTGCTAAAGAAAATGTGGCTTATATGCATGACAAAAATGGGGATTAAATGGGATAAATTAGACAGGTCAATACTGCTTCAAGACATACAAGCATTCATGCTCCAAATCAAAAGCTGTCTGCCAGCTTACTACTGCAGGTAAAGATAAAAATTTCCTTTCTGTGTCTTTTTTTTTTTTTTTTTTTGCATTCACACAAATATCTGGAAGAAGTCATTAGCAGATGCAGGCAATGTGTTTGGACCTTGGAGAGACTGCAGCGCCCTTTCCAAATGGCTGTGCCTCTGCTGCAGCATTGTTGTTTTCACATAGTGACGCAGCACCAACATACAGATAAGACATGCAGGCAGAAATATTTTGCCTCTCTTTTCATCTTTAGTAATTGAAACAAGATATATCAAAGTCACCAAGCAAAAAATGCTGGTTTATGTAAGTGATTAAAATGAAGGTGGTTCCTTCTCACTGAAAGTCCTCACACCACCACGGATTGCCATAAGCATTCTTGGGTATTACAATGCATTGAGCAAGCACTACATAATCAGCATGTGCTCCAAATTCTTGTTATAAAATATGCATAAGCTGTAATTGCATGCGAAAGCTGAATGTTGATAAGAAGAAATAATAATTGTGGTTTTGGCCTTGATCCTTAAAAGACATCTCCCATTCTAATAAAATACAGTAGCTAATATAGAACTCATTATTAGCTTATGAGAAGTGAAATAAATCCACCTCAGACTAAATTGACAATCTGTACCTGTAACATACAAACATATTAAAATTGGCTACAGATTACATGTGCCTGATGAACAATGTCAATTGCTACAAACTCATGAAACTACAAGAATAAATTTCAACTTCAACTGCCCCATGCAGAATATCAGCTCCGTTACCCTGATGTTCCCAGAACACCTTTCTCATGAGAAGGAACTACACAGACAGCGAACACCACAAACTCTCTCCTCACTGACATCTTTGCTTACAGCACGGGGTTTGGTATTACTACCTATCGCTTGCTCGTTGTTTTTATGTTTCATTTCTTTTTTTCCAGCGTGTCTGTTGCCAAGGTAGTTTAAAAAAAAAAATAAAAATGCATGCAAAAGCATTTCTGAGGATGCAGAATAATACACTAAAAAATAAGAAAGACCGTGTTGTACTGCAGCTATCTTCAACGTTCACAAACCTTCCTGTATCATCAGTCTATAATTAAACTATCGCAAGAAAAAGAGCTGCTCTGAGAACCAGTGGTTATGGCTGGAGAGGAGATTTGTCAAATGTATCTTACGGTGTGAGGGCAGAGACATACAACTGGTATTTATGCACAAGAAGCCTGCACAAGCAGAATTGAGAGGACTCCTTCATTCGGATCTGTTTTACAGAGGAAACAAGCTGTTACATTTTTTCTAGCCGAAGGCTTTTTTCCCCAGCACCTGGCAACATAGTTAGGTAAAATAAATTACAATAATCAGCCCTGGAGGTCACAAATGTATGGATCAGGAATGCATTAGAAGTGGGCCCTGCTGGCTCTCCAGTCACTTTTGTTTCCTTCTTTCTCTTTTTTTTTTTTTTTTTCATTTCACTAAAATGCTCCAAAGGACAGTTCTCACCTGCAAAAAGAAGAATGGTTCTTTCATCAATTGTTTTTGTTGCCTGTACAAAAAAAAAATCAAGGTTTTGGGAAATACGTTTTTTCTTTCCCTGGTTTAAATAACTTGTAAAGATTGGATGTCAAAAAAAAAAAAAAATAATAATAAATAAACTAACGTGACTTATGCCCTTCAGTAAACTGTGCCTTGAGTGACTGCGTGAATTAGAAGGAATACACACTTGCAGTTTGGTTTAGGAGTGCCATAGGAGTCACTGTTAGGACTTTTTAAGCTCTGAGTGAAGCTGTTAAAAGAAACTTACTGCCAAAACAAGTAACAACAACTGAAAATCGCCAGCTTTAGTTATTTAAGAGCATCAAATAACTTGAGGTTTTAAAATAGATGAGGGCTCTCCATGCGTTTAAAGGCAAGAAATGCACTTTGCAAATCAGTGTGTGAGTAACAAAAGGAGGCTGTTCACTCTGAGACATAACATTAATGCTGTTAATGCTGGAGAACTTGCAGCCACCCCTCTATACTCTATTCTCTAGCCTATGAGTGTAAAGGCTTGGGCTGCTGTGACTGTATATCCACCCAATGGAAACAAGGGCATGCCTGGTTCTTCCCTGGTGGTGAACTCCACATTGTCAAGCAGAAATACTTGAGTTGCTTCAAAACCAGCTGGTTGGTAGCTAGCTAGTTAGCTAACTGGAAGCAGAGTTCTGTGCAGGCTTGTTGCCCTTGTGAGAAGCACTATCTTTTGGTCGACCCTCCTACACAGTCAGAACCCATCTGTGGAGCAACTGTTGAGGGTTATCAAGAGAGCTACGCACACCACACTCATGGAATAAAGGAGACAGTTGGTAAAATCTCCATAAAACAAACCTCAAGCCAGATCAAGCTGTTATTAACCTGATGTTCACTACTGAAAGTGAAGTTATGTCAGTGACCAACAACCTAGAACTGGAGCCCAAGGACACTGCTTAGTACCTTGGGATTTTGGGATGGTCTGTTTGGTTCTGGGGGGGGGTGGGGGGGGGGTACGGGGAAGGGGGAATGGGGGGGGCAGATTCTTTGTTTTGCTTTGTGTTTTGTTGCTTTTATTGGAAATGTGCCTTCATATGGGTTACTCTTAACTGCATGTATATATTCAGCAGGCTGCCAAGAACTGACAACAGCTTTCTGTCTGCGCCCTGCCAGCCATTCCCCACTTTCTCCTCTCCTGTGATTTAATGAGTAAGTACCACCCTCTCACACTAAATAAAGGACTAAGTGGGATAGGATGGGAAGAAAAAGCAGCTCGTTGGTTGTACAAATCCCAGTATCCCTTGAACGTCTTCTGAGTTGCAGGAGTGCATAGCACTGATAGACAGATGGGAAAGGTGAACGAAAAGACTTTGAAAAAAGGAGAAGATTCAAAAAAATAAGTGGGAGAAGAAAGGATGAAATCCAAGAACCAGGCAAACAGAAAAGGAAATATGTGGTGGGGAAGAGGAAAAGAGATTTGCATGAGCAGCAGACATTTTCTTAAAATGGAGGTAATGGATTGAAAGAACTGAAGGAAAACAAAGATCTGAGAAGAATGCATTTAATAGCACATTAGGTAAATAATGCAAGGAAAAAACACATAGCTTTATAAAAGCAATACTGAGTATTGCCTGACCCAGTATGACCTGAGTTTAAAAATATACTGTTTAATTTACATGGACTGTCTTTTCAGCTAGCAAAAATTCACCCAGGCTAAAGCAATTAATATTTTCCTACAATGTAAACAATATCTGAAAACATTATTGACTTAGTTGTATCTCAGTTTGCATTCAGACCACCATGATGATACCAAACCTGTTTTTCATTCATATTTTTAAAAATACTGAATATAGACAAGCAATTTCATGCTTGCTATTTATGATTTTATGCTCTTGTAATTCTCTTTCAATATGTAAGGACCTACAGAGTCTTCTCATAAATCCATTGGAACTTCAATGTCCTGTGCCATGTTAGATACTGTTTGTGTCTCCCTGTCGAATTTCTCCCTGCTAAATAACATGATAGAGATTTTAAATAATTTAGATCTTTGAAAAGTCTGAATGGGGAGAAGAGGCAGGTTGGATAAATGAACTTTGCCTGTGGGAAAAATATGCTAGTGATCAGTTTTCTCAGCCTTGACCTGAACTTCTTTGTTACTAGAAGGCTAATTTGGGTAAACTTTCTGTTGCACTCAAAAGGGGATCTCTGCACTGTCATAGATGATATATGGGTTCTTCCTGGGAATGAAAGTAAGGGATATTGGTTTTGGAGTTTATCAGTGATTACTACACAGATTAGACAGACAGCTGCCTGTCACAAGTCAACATCAGTGTGAGGATCCACCCACATAACTAAATATGTATAAAGCTCTTGGAATATGAGTCATACTTTTACTTACCATAGTACTGAACTGAGGAAAATAGGCAGCAAGGCTTTGATGAATGCTCACCTTTATGTCCTACAGAAATTCTCCTACATAAATATTTTATTTAGCTGAAATAAATAATACAAAAAAACTTGTAATATTTTTTTTACTGCTCTATTCAAATGGTAAAATACTGACTGCAAATTCACATCTGGCTAAGCTCAACATTTGTCTTTGTGTGCTTCATTTTATTTTTTCTTTAAAGGATTTTGAGTTTGAGGGTAAGAATGATGAAGTGCTGACATTTATAGGAACGTTTCATTATTATCGTTTGTATTTGATAAAAATATATGATTGAACTTTACAAATAAAATCCTCTCTTGCTTGAGCAACTCTGGTTTATAATGGGAAGACTGACATACCATTTTCTGTAGTGTTCTTATTATTTTGAGGAAAAAAAAAATCAGATAAAACTCTAGCTCAAGATATTTTTCGTTTCAGTAATGAGCAGAGAAAAAAGATCAACTACAGGTAAGTTACAATCCTGGTGAAAGAATCCATAAATGAATTCTTTCAAAATACATATTGACACCATGCTAACAATTGTTCATCTGTTGGCAGTGACTGATACATGCCAGCTTTGGCTAAATGAAAGACACCTATGCCTCAACTTTTTCTACTTACAGTAAGTGTCATAAAGGCATTAAGAGTACAGAATGTGTATCTTTGAATCTGGAAATTTTTTTGAGAACAGTGCAAGAGCCATTCCCAGTGTTAAAGTTCTAGAAGCATCACTGTGAGAATAGAAGAGACAGACAGTGAGCCTTGGTGGCAACACGCAAAATGCATGACTTCAACTCAGCTCTACCAAAAAAACAGGTAAGATAAAATAGGATGTGAAAAAAACTAACAAGAATCCATGAAGATTCCACTAATGCAAATGTCAGTAACAGAATTATATTCTTACAGATATATTTATGTGGATAACACAAAAGATGGTTGTGGATACACAAAAGGTGTACTGGAATATCTTCCCAGATGAATGCAGACAACATGCTGACACAACGTTTTTAGAGTGTTGCCGCTCACCCATCACTTGTGTCAGCTCTTCCTTCCAGATTGAGAAGTTTCCATAGCATATCCTGATCCATGGTGTGGAATAAGCTTATTAGACTGGCGTGGTTGCAACTGGCAAAGAGCAGCCTTCTTCAGAGTTTTAGATATCAAAAGTCATACAAATCTGTTTTCTAGAGGTTGGTATGCAGCAGGGATTGCTCTATCTGAGCTGCTAAGGTTTTTCATTAGTCCAGAAGAGAGAAAGCAGCCTGACTTGTGCCCAACTTACCACTGAGTAACCTATGTTGACATAAATATAATTGCAAATCAGAATTTGGCCTAAAACCTCATAAAAAATATGAGCCATGAGACTTCCCTTAAAATGCCTGCTTTAAAGGTAAGGTTTTTTGCATGTTAGATTTGAAGGATTGTATTCTGCTATTTACATTTTACAACTGCTCAGGAAATTAAAGAAGCAATAGTCTTAGGTTATGATTCTCTTTACTGAATTTTAAGTAAATTGGATAGCCTTTTTATACCCCCCAAAATATTATTGCATGTCAATTACATGATGTGTAAATATAAAAGACATTGTGTTAATCAACTTTTTAAGGAAATTATGCTCTGCTGAAAGAGAACTTTCTCCAGTGATCTCTTTTATGCTATAAATAGACTTCCATAGCTTAATCATTAATTTGAATGTTGAATTTGCATTAGTACAGAATTCAGTATATTTCAAGGCTGATTCAATCACAGAATCCCAATGCAATAAAAATATTATTTAAAAATCTTTCGAAGTCAGGGGAAGCCCTTTGCCATTCCATCCCAATGCCATCAAATGATGGCAATTGAATGGTTAGATAAAAACAAGAAGATAAAATAAGAAAGAGATGGATAATTCATTTGAACATGTATATCCAATTGTCACCGTTATTATAACTTTTGAACATTTTCTGTGATTCATTAATATTTAACCAAAGAAAGAAAAAAGAGAGGATGTGTCACTGTACTGTTTACACACAGAATTGAAGTAGCTCCAAAGTAAAAAGGGATTAAATATCAATGAGCCAGAAGTGTCCCGAGGTGACCAAGAAGGCCAATGGCTTCCTGGCTTGTATCGGGAATGGTGTGGTGAGAAGGAATAGGGAAGTAATCCTGCCCCTGTACTCGGCACTGGTGAGACCTTACCTTGAGTACTGTGTTCAGTTTTGGGCACCTCAGTACAGAAAGGACATCGAGGTGCTGGAGCCAGTCCAAAGAAGGGCAACAAGGCTTTTGAAGGGTTTGGAGAATATGCACTATGAGGAGCAACTAAAGGAACTGGGGATGTTTAGTCTGGTGGCTTAGAGGAGACTGAGGGGAAAACTTATTGTTGTCTTCAAACAACTGAAATGTAGCTACAGCAAGAGTAGGGCTCCTCTCTTCTCACTGGTGACAGGTGATAGGACGAGGGGAAATGGCCTCAAGTTGTGCCAGGAGAGGTTTAGGTTGGATATCAGGAAAAACTTATTTACGGAAAGGGTTGTTAAGCACTGGAATAGACTCTCCAGGGAGGTTGTTGAGTTTCCATCCCTCAGTGTGTTTAAAATGCATTTGGATGTGGTGTTGAGGGACATGATTTAGTGGTTGTTTGAGTTAGGGTGGTATGGTTTGATTGCGTCTGGACTTGCGATTGGACTTGATCTTGAAGGTCTTTTCCAACCTGAGCGATTCTATAATTCAGTTCTATGATTCTGTGCTCTGGAGTCTAAGTTGACTTTTGGATATTCGAGAGTGAGGAGAATAATCACGAAGGGACTGTATCAAGATGTTTGAGAAGGCAGCTTCAATATCTGAGTAGTCTATGCTCTAGTCTAGGCTCCATAGATCTCCCAAGAAATCTTTTTTTTCATGTAATTGGCAAAAACTGTGGTTTGCACTTACCCAATAAATACACATATATATACATATACAAAAATGTATGTGTGAGTGTATGTATGTACATATATATAAGTATACATGTGCATATAAATATGCTTTTGTCTGTTATTCTTCTGCATCCTACCATGGCTAAAAGGTAAGATGTAAGGAAGGTAAAAGGAAGAGGTAATTGGTTTTTTTTGTTGGCTAAAGTAAAGATTTATTAAACAAATTTTACTGATCTTTGGAATTACTCTTCCTTTCTTGTATGTAATACATTCATGACACACTCAACATCTGCAGTATAACTAGTCATATGGGGACAAGTCCTGTATCTTCCTTTAAATTATTACAGCTTCAAGCACTCACTAAGTTATAAAAATATGTCTCCAGATTGTTTTTACAACTTGTTTTATGTGTCATGGAGACCTTATTTCTTTACTATAGTGAAAGAAATAGCAGAGAAAAAAGAACTACAGTTACAGTCAGATTAATCAAATTACACTATGTAACGTTATGAAGGAGTGAAGGTAGGTCAGATTTATTCTGCTTATTTAGCTGGTTTGTTTCGTGACTCAGGTCATAGTAAAATGACATCAGAATCTTTACATGGCTACCCATCCACTACCCAGCAGCAGGATGGCCGTCTGATCAGTCTTTCATCAAAACAGACCTACAGCACTTTGTTTACATTACCGGCCACAGGGACTGTAACAACAACTTATGACAAAGACAAAGATCTAGCACCATTATATTATGTGGCTTCAATCCATTCATTTCAAGTACCTTTCCTTATCAAAAAGAACTCTTTATATAGACACAAGAACTTTACGTGCAGATTTAAAAGATTCTGTGCTGTGGAATGACTTGGCCCAGGTTTTAACTTTCCTTAAATCTCTTCTAATCTGGTGGGAACTTCCTCTGACTTGTAAATAGCTTTTGAAAATAGTTAGCATTCTTTGGCAAAGATACAAAAACAGAATAGCTTGGGCCAGGCTTTCAAAGCATGTGTACACTTTTGCATGGCCTCACTGAGGACCTCATATACATGATTCTGACAGCTCATCACAAAGTCATGAAGAGGAATAGATGCCTGCTTCAGATTGTTAAAGTAAAGAAGGAGGAGAAATACAGATCCTACTACATTTTCTAAGGACAAAAACAGAGAAATATGACACAACATCTGAGGTTTTTACTTGCTGTTTGCAGGAACATAACAGTGCAATGCAACGCCTCCACTGACAACTGTCTAAGATACGTTACGTAAACACATCCAAGACACAAAATTCCCTACTTTCCTCTATAATTTTACCTACTTCATCCCACATACTCAGTACATTGCACACATGATTGTGCAAACTACGGAGACAGCGATGCTGTTAAGTACTTTCAGGACCTTTAGGTCCAATGCACGAGGAATGTGTTTTGTTTCTTACGCTTAATTCAGCAAATAAAGGACTCAGTAATTCATTCAAGACAATAAACATCTAATTTTACTTAACATAAACCACAAATAAAATTTAAGATGGTCTTTCAGATTTAAAAAAATAAGCTTAATGGAGTAAAATGCATATGCTTATGCTGAAAGTCTTGCATAACATTGGAAATCACTAGAACTTGCATTATGGACTAGAGTGTATAGGAGGCTCCCTTACATCTGAAGAGCTACAGAACCCTGTGAAAAATACACATTCAGAGTCCTGCTCTGATGTTAGACTCCTTGCTAATCTGGCTGAAATGACAAGACATTTTTCTACAACTTCTGAATTAATTTCTGATAATGAGTCTCCCAGGCTTACAAAGATGTAAAGCAAAAAATAAATGTGATGCCTTTCCTTTCTCAATTAAAGATATTAATGATTCTTCATTATCTAAGAGGTAAATTTGGTACCTAGAAAAAGGGGGGAATACTGTAGGCCAGGCATGGTGTGCCTCTATAAAATATAACGTTTATAATTCTGTGACTCTGTAATAGTTAGGGATGGGATTCTGACTTTTATCCAATTACACTGGTATTTCTGTGAATTTCATCAGTAACCAAAGAATGAAGCACTATGAGTCAAATGTCCACCTGCTTACAACAAAACTCGGGAAGGGCCCAAAATGCACGTGCAAAATATCTAAACTCTTTTTAGCTTTTGAAGGTGACTGGGAGGAGTCCAGTGTAGCTCTGCAGAAACCAATGGAGCAGTGCTGATTTATGCTAGTGGAACTTAAGCTTCACTGGAGGGGTTTTGAGCACTGAGAAAATGGATTTTGTATTACATAGTCAAATTAATCTTACAAATTCTACTGTTTTTGTAGGAGTGTTTCCACAACTTCCAATTTCTTTTGAGAGGTGTGATTCAACTATGAAAATTAATTTTAGAGTCAATGTTGGCATAAACAGCTGACAAGCCTATTTTAAAAGTTTCATTTGATAAAATGGCTGTAGTTGACTTCATATTAAAGGAGAACAGAAAAAGTTGTGGTTTGAGAGACTTTACGTTCCTTTCCCTGATAAAATCAGCTTAATTTGATTTAAAAATATAAGAGTTTACAGAGCACAAATGGGAGCTAAGTATATCCGGGAAATAACTGAGCAGTTATTCAAAAGACATTTCATCACTGTGTGCAGTTTCAAAGGTGTATCAACTGACGCTGAGAACTATGGAGTTAGAGCCATTCCGTGAACTCTTTATCTACAGTACGATTTGCTTTGGGCAGTGGCCCAAAGCCTGTAGTTTCTTCTCCATAACCACTTGTTTATGCTATCAGAGTGGAAGAAGATTCATATAAATGATGTGCATCTTGTTGATTGTCGATGAATTGAATTGGAATAAACTGATACCACAAGGTAGAAGTATATGAGCTGATATACATAATTACCGAAGAGGAAACAATGGCAGATATCAGTGGAAAAACAACATACAACAGAAATATGTAAGAGAAATCCATATGTTCTTTGATTTGTGGGTAAGAGTTTGAGTAGGTGACATTTCTGTTCTGATAGAAGGAGACAGTGTTTGATAAAATTATAAGAGAGTAAGGAAGAATTTTCCTTATCTCTTAGTCACTAAAGGCCCAAATCCACAAAAATCCACGCTTGGTATCCCAACAGAATGTTGCACAAAGGTTTGTATAGTACAAACAATTCTCCTTCTGGAGGGAGGAAAACACTGTGTACAGCCTACCTGTAACATTGGATTAATGTTCTTCACTGGAGGGCTAAAACGAGCAACCTGATACCCTGAATTTCTAAAAGCATTTTGAAAGATTTCTTTAGAGAGAAATTAGATTTCATTTCTAGCTTAATCTACTCAGGGTTCCATTTTTAAAATCCCTTGGTTATTGCTGAAGAAAATTCAGTTAATAAGTAAGAAATGTAGTAAAAATAGCAAAGAATTTAACTTATGAGTTACAAATCATAGTACTCTTGGCTTTAACCAAGAAAAATGATATCAGCCACAAGAAGACATTTGCTTAGTTATGGACTCTTCAGTGTTTTCAATTCATGGTTCAAAACTTCTGTAAGTTCTTGGAAAGTTAAACCCAGGAATAAATCATGTTTAAAGGGAAAAAAAAAAAAAAAAAAAAAAGGGAGAGGAGGATTAGGAATCTGACTGAAGTCACATTATTTGCTTTGAGATTGTTATTCTGTGTCTATATTCTGCCTGATAACTGTAGAGGAATGATTGTGGCTTTGACAAGTTCTTTCTTTATTATTGCTTTCTTTCTGTTTGTTTCTTTTTCATTCTTAGATAATATATGTTCCAAAATAGTGAGAAATTTCTGTCTTAATTTTTATACTAATTTCTACTGAAAAACATTTCACAGAATCACAGAACTGCAGGGGTTGGATGGGACTCAAGAAACCATCAGGTTCAAGCCCCCTGCTAAGGCATGTACCCTACAATAGGTCACACAGATAGCCATCTAGACAGGTCTTGAGTATTTGTATGGCTTGTTTCACTTTCCCTAAACCAGTGGGTTTTAAAAACTAGGCTGTGTTGTTTAATTCCCTTCACTCTCTTCAGACAAAAGGATTTTAGGATTTGTTGTAACATTCTGCCCCCAGGTTTGTACAGTAAACACTGCACTATGTTGATTCTAGTTTATACACAACAGACTCCAAAATTTGTGTCAGCAGAGCAGATAGAGAAGGTTAAAACAACAACGTGCTGGTGTTACCACATACCTATGTATTTTTGTTGTTTTCAAAATACATCTGAAGTATTGTTAAATACAATTGAAGGTATATGAAAAATGCATTTAAATACTTGATTTTATTCAGCTAGTGATTTATTTTGGTAAATAGAGACACTGATGTGCAATGAGGATGAGAGTTTTAGATGTGATATTCCTCTATTTCAGGCCCTGAGGCCTTGCTGTTTATCAGTTCACAAGATGAAAGGTTTCATTAATTTACAGAGTCATTGTACTCAGCACATTTAAACATCTGTCCTCTTAGATGCTCTTAGGAACTGAGGCATTCCAAATGAAGTACATTATAGTCAGCACTCATTTGTCAAACACGAGCCGTAGCTCTCTGCACATTAAGTTATAAGCAACATAAGTTTTGTTAACTACATGACCTTGTTGTACTAATAACATCAGTCTCCATCAGCGTCCAGCATTCTCTCCCGCTGCTCTTCACATCTGACCCACTCCTTCCCAAATCCTCCTGTTGACCTTCTGTCCCTCCAAATTTCTTCATAAGCACAATGTTAAAACTGTGTCCAGTTTACACTAAGATTTTTTTCTCAGCGGTAGTATGAATCCATTCTGCACACAAAAAGATTCTTAATGTGCCCTTCTCTTGCAGCAGCACACTTCAGTCTAGGGCTGCCTCTCCTTCCTCAGGCCCATGCCATGTAGCAATCTGCTCTTGCCTTCTTTCCTGCATCAGCTGCTGGCTGCCAGATCAGCTTCTGGGGGCCAGGGGCATCTGAGCACACCAAGCTGCAGTCTGATTGACTCTCAGCCAGCTGGGAGAGGGGGAACCACAAATGCTTTAAAGCCTTCACTTCCTCTTCCATTTTGCAGTCCTTTGCCAAGGCAGCTCATTTAGTCTGGGGAATCTAGCCACAGGAATCTGAATCTATTTAAAGATGAACATTTGTGAAAGGATAGTGATCCTGATTCGATCTTAACTCAAGCACATTTTTAAGTTTGACTTTACCAGAGTCCAAACCCGCAGAGTTTTAGACTCCATAAACAAACCAAGGATTACTACGTGCTATGGTGGAGTGAATAAAATACTTTCTTTGAGAGTGTAACTGAACTATTCCCGCAGTTTGGATTCATAAGCAGTTTGCAGTTGTTTGCTGTTACTCTGGAGCTAGAGTAGCTTTAGGTTTGTTTAGAGGCCACACTGGGAACTTCAAGAAGAAATCCCCGTAGCTATTGCCTCTACTCCAACCTCTGGAGTATTTCCTTTTCACCTTTTCTGAGGTGGGAAAAAGTCACGGAAGTTAGCTTTTTATTGGTGATACAACTGCACTCATAAGCTTGGGCTTATGAGTATAAAACATTGAACTTGTCCTTACAGTGCTCAAGAGGCCCTCAGATTTACTTCTACCAGAAGAGTTATAAGGAACTGTAGGCCCCCTTGATAGCTAACTTTCATGACATAACTATATGAAAGAATGTTTTAAAAACACAAAATGGACTTTTAAAACTTTCCTTCAGTTAAATCACTAGAATGATAATATAGGCAAAATCTCTCGGTAGAATTAAAGTTGCAGAACTAAAATTGTAAGGAGTCTTCATCTGATTCATCCTCAGTAAACTGTTCTGTGTTTGATTATTTAGTTTTCACTATGTTTATTAACCCTGTTTTATGACACCAATATGACGCAGTAAAAAGCCTACTATACTTTATGTATATTTTCTAAAATTTAAAGGAGTTGTTTGCAGTTTAGTGTTTTGAAATACCTTGGTTGTTGAAATACCTCCAGTTGTGTTCATTTTTGTGAAATAAAATATTAAGGCAGAAAATTTACTTAATTTGTAAATAAATCTAATTTCAGAACTGTGTCAGAACTGATACCACACTAACTTACAGTATTAGTATTAATATTATATATTATGCTAGCATTACATATCAGTGCCTCATTAAAAAAAAAAAAATCTAAACTCTCTTCTCAGAAGATGAAGTAACAAAGTCTTCAGACAGTATTTCATCAGTTCTCGGATCATTACAGAGACAGGCTGTTTGATTAAATGCCTAGTCTGGTGGTGTTCAAACACCAGATAATGTAACAAAACAAACAGCAGTAAAACCATCACAACTGGCATTAGCATTAGCACAGATTTTTAAATACAGAAGGAAAGCAAGGTTGATACTTTGCAATTTACAAATAAACACCAGTTGTTATGAAGTGTGAGATGATTACAGAGAGCTGAAAAAAAATACAAATATATCTCCATTGAGGGATATCTGGAAAAAAAGCTTGAACTTTATCACTAGGATTTTTTGATCAGCCAGCTGACTACTCATTTCTTTCTATTATAAAGGGCAATCTCATGAAGCAACCATACTTATATGAAAATATTCCTGTAAGGATTTTTAAAAGAAAAGGCTCCAAAAGTGCAAATGGCTATGGCTTGCTTCTCTTTTATTTGCATCTTCTTCATTTCTCTAAACAATCTTTCCTTTGATGTTTTAAATGACTTCACTAAGTGACTGCATAAATTTGGCTGTATGGAATGAGAAAGACTACAGAGTTCTTGCCTCCACTGACCACTGTCTCCGTAGTTGTAACTCCTGACTGCCTCAGGGCATATTATGAACAAGGCATAATGCTAAAAGGAGAAGGGTGCTGCAGAGCCTGCGCCACTCTTACATTGTTCCATACCCTTTTCTTCCTCTGTCTAGAAAGCCTGTGCTACGCCCTCAGCCTCAGAGACAAAAATGAAATTCTGGGAAAAAGAAATTCTGGGCTCTCGTTTCCCAAGTAACTTATTAAGCGAAGTTATTTTTTAATGGTTGCAGTAGATCAAGCAGAAAAGAGATATTGTTTTGACATATAACAATTTTCTAGAAAAAAATAAAATACGTGGAGGAAGATTTAAAGCTAATTTGAAACTTCTGTATATAAAGGCAAGCTATTTTTATTGTATACAAATTCATAACAACTGTCTGAATCTCAGTGTAAGCAGTGCATTTGCTGTAAAGTAGATAAGGCCATTTCTGGATTGCAGTGATCGTTCCAAGTTCATCAACACAGAATATTGGCTGAGAAATAGTGGTAATGGAAAGTGTAGAATTTCTCTTACGCTTTTCCCAAAGTAACATGAAGAATATAAAATCAAGCAGGATTATCACCAGTCATTCTCTTCCACAAGCCATCATTCAAAAACTAGTACCATTTACAATCAATATTTCACAGGAAAAAAAGTAATTTTTAAAGAAAAACATGGTTTGCAACACTGCAAAGTTAATGTGCTGTTCCATAGGCATGCACTGTGGCGTCTCACGTAAAGCAGGAAATATTTGGCTATGGTTTCAGCCTTCGGCCTTGATCCAGAAATCTAATCCATGTGCATTGACTGCTCAACCTAGGACTTCTGCACCAGTTGGATTCAATAGCATCAGATATTTGCAGCTTTTAAGAGAAGAAAGGTAAGGAAGCAGGTGGTGGAATCTGAGGTGTGTGCATTGGGAAGGGATGTGACAAGAGAAGGAAGATACTACGGGGGATAGATAAGATTTGAGGACACTGCCCAGCAGATGGGTTGAAATGCATTAAATAAGCTTAAGGCCCCTGCAAGTCATTCTTACACCATATCCTGAAGTGGCATCCCCTCTGGGTTTCTCCAGTTCTTATGCCCTGGAATATGAAATCCCTTCTTCACCTTCTTAAGCCTCATAGTCCCCATTCTCCACCACATAAGCAAATTCTGCATTCCTTCTTTTTAAAGGAAAAAAATCTTGTGCTGCTGGGAAGTGACTGTACTAGGGCCTATTGCTATCCTTACTGAAAAAAAAAAAGATCTGTGCATAGGTGGATTTTCTGGCCCTGCATTTGCCAGGATGGCAGTAATAACTGCAGAAGGGAGATCCATCTCCCTTTAAATCTTTCTTTCTCTTTCATCAGCAGCAGTAGAAAAATGTAACTGCAAACATAAATGGAAACAACTTGTCCAGGTACCAGTAAAGCTTGAAGTCTCAGGGGACATTATATAACTACCTCAATGAAAGTATCAGCTATCTTCTAGTTCTGTGAGTCTAAGCTCCAGTCCTCATAGTCAAAATGAAATGAAAAACAATTGTTATGCACAGTTTCTTGCAATAACCACAGTAAAATTTCAGTTCTACCCATCATCAAGAGGAGAAACTTCAAAACTATAAATTTCCTCTTAATGTCTGAGCGATTCTCCAGCTCTCTTACACACTCTGTGGAGCAGTGACTTGGAGTGTGTGTTGTTTACAGGGCTAAAACATTCTAACTCTCAGCTTGGAGGTACTCCTCAGAACATAACTGTATGAACCTGTACACAGCAAGTGACCTACAACTGTAAAGATTATTTACCTTCACCTTATCAGTGTTTTAATAGCAGTGCAGTAGTGCAGTAGGAGTAAATGAGACCAAGAAAGAGCCAATGGTTGCCCCATATGCTTCTCCCTTCCAAAAAATTATAAGTAACCAGCCCATAAAAAATGAAAATACAGCTTAACAATAAGAATATGATAGAGCGCTGTGTTTTCCATCAGTTTTAAAAGTTCTGCTATTACATATTACTAACTCTTGGCTATAATTTGGCTGAAACAGTTGTTTTGATAACTGTCTCATCTGATCTATCTGAGACTCATAAAGCATGCATGTGCCTAAGTTGTCTATCCAAGTTCCTGAATGGCCCAGTCTAACAGTATTTCAGACGCACGAAACACAGGATGTATTTCACTTTATGCAAAACCACCCACTTATTCAAAAAGCAGAAGGGGAAAGGAGAGGCTTTTTACAGAGTAGCAAAGAGACAAGCTAGGGGTTTCCCCAGAAAGTAGAGAACTCAGTGCTTCTTTAGCCTCAAGAAGCTCAAATTGTAGATTCAGTATTCTAGGAGAGTGCTTAGATTCTTAGGCTACACTTGTTAAGCTGAAACAAATCTAAAATACTGTGTAAAAAGTAACATGGCATTTTGGTCCAAAGACAGCAAAAGAAATGGAGTCAAATTAGCCAAGAAATGCAATTATTTTTGCAAGATGAAAGCAAGTTCAGCTATCCCAAGTTGGGCTGGGAAGTATAGATTGGTAAGGTCTTGAGAAAGGGGTTACCTCAGACGAAGATGTCTGTAGGCACAGTTTTAGCACAGTCAAAGAAATTTAACTGACCTACAGAAGTTCATTTCTTCTAATATTTTGGAAGTGAAAGGAAATCAAATCAAGTTAACCTTCTGTTTGCTACTTCATAGATGATATTGCCTCAGAACTTTGTCCCAAATAATTTTTGTAGATGTACCTATACTTGTGATTTGTTTAGTTGATGCACTTTCAGTGCTCTGGATATTTACTTTCTCATAGTGCCATACAAGTGTCATTGTGAGGAACTGGCAAGAAAACAGT
Source organism: Lagopus leucura (assembly GCF_019238085.1). Classification (NCBI taxonomy): domain Eukaryota; kingdom Metazoa; phylum Chordata; class Aves; order Galliformes; family Phasianidae; genus Lagopus; species Lagopus leucura. Next base: position 454,807 of record NW_024962267.1, read on the forward strand.
AATAGGATAATCTGTCTAAGAAAGCCAGACATTTCTTAGTTCAGCTTCAGTGAAGAAATAACTTGCCACACCAGCAGCTGAAGCACGCTATGTCAACAAGATGGAATGCAACTTATTTCATGCTGCAGTGTGCATTAGAACAGAAATCAGGGCACAATTACTGCTTGATGTGTGGGGTTCTTTCAGGCATAATAGCAGCACTTTGAGAGTGTGCAATGATGGAAAACATCTGGTGCATTTGGGCCTTCACTTACATAGAGAACCTGCATATGTCCACTGACAATAAAGCAGCTGGTCACTACTTTCATAAACACCAGCTAAATGTCTGCTGATATTCATTTAGGAAACGTGTTAAATATGAGAGATCCAAGCTCTGTGTAGAGAGGATGTATTGCAAGAAATTTCACTGACCTCTTCTGAATCTAGCAGATCACAAAATTGGCACTTTTTCCCAATAAGATAAGATGTGATGTGGTGCCTTGGGCCACCAAGCCAGAGAGATCAGAATATTCTGCAACAAACGAAAGAGCATTCTTGGAGCAGGTTTTGAATCATTTGTAAGATATAACCAGCACGAAATTTGGGTTTTGGGTTGCTTTTTTTTTTTTTTTTTAACTGATGCAAGACTGATGCTCCATAACAAGGAGAGCAAAAAAAGAGAAGAAGAAGTAATAAAGTCCGTAGAACAGAAACAATTTAGAAACAAAGAAAGTCTCCAAATCCTAGGCCTAGACAGAGCAGAGAAAGAGCATCTAGTAGCCAGGCCACTGTTGTCATTTTCTTTTCTTTTAGATTACATTTTATCCTCCTTTCTAGAGGGTCTCTTTCTCTTCTTAAATGCTACAACAGAATATCTGGCAAAACAATGTATGTAACTTAACAGATACTCTGCTACATTTTCAGTAACTTCATGAGAATGAGAGAAGATCACTGACACGATATAGCTACGGGGGTTTTTTGCAGCGCAGGTTTCAACATTCACTACTTACAATTTTGAATTATGGCTTGAAAAGGAGAACTAATGAACTTTGGTTATTTGCCTGAGATGGCAGTTACTCTGTTACAGTGGTTCCCTATTATTTACACTTTGGCACGTGAGGGTACACATATTTTGAATACTACGTGTGATCTGTTTTCTGATTTTTAGAAAACATAAAAAAGGGATAAACATAAATCGTAGTACTGCCACAGCTGAGGATTCTTGTACTGAAGTACTTCCATCAGATGGAGCTAGAGAGGAGAAAGGAGTGTTTAGCAAAGTACAGTACACATTTGAAACAAAGCAGATGTGTTTTCAGTCGGCAATGTTGTAACTCAATGTAATTTTTGGCATGACATCTGAGGTGCCAGCATGCTGTGTTCTGCTTCACAGCCACCCCTGCACCACTGGAGACACCAAAAGGGATTTTTATCTTCTATTTTTGATATTTTCTCCCCTTCTCTTCACATCATACCTTTCCTCTCTCATTTTCAAAGGAAGGGATCAAACCACAGCTGCAGAAGATAAACAAACTCTCCCTTACACTAACCGTCAGACTGTAAAAGTGAAGAAGCTCTAAGTAGAATTTTATAGCAAGAAACTATAAAAATATGAAAAGAAAGCAGGATCACTAAAGCTCACTTGTTTTGTTTCAAAAATTGGGACAATAATAAGAAGGAGACATTTTCAGGGTATTCATCCCTTAAAAATCCTTTCTATAATTCACACTAGCCTCTAACAGCAAAATTTGCCTTACAAATGACATCAGCAATAACATACAGTAAAAAAAGAAAAAGGCCCATAAAATAGATATATCTAATAGTGCTGCTAAATAAACACGATAGTTCTGTAATAGATGTCAAATAAAGCTAATAAAGCTGCAGTCCTGGTTAAAAAGTACCCACCCTCAACCTGAAGGAGATACAAATTAAAGGTCAAGGTAGAAACCAGTTTAGGCAGATGTTTTTTACAAGTAGATTATGACAGAAGATTTTTCCTTAAAAGATTTGCTTGAGGGAGATAAAAAACAAGATATGTTGGGTAAAAATAGGTTAAAAGGAAGCAAAAGTACATGTTATTTGGAAGCTGTAGCAGCTGTATCACTTCCATGTACATCACTTCAATGCTGATGTGAAAATCATAATGATTACATTTCTTCAAGGAATTTGTACTTCTGTATCTGAACTCAGAAATATGCACTCAGTCACCAGAACGTGATTTGGGCTGCTGCATGACCAGAATCTCACACTGTGCATTATCTCACTGGTGCTGCCAAACTCAAAACATACATTTACAGGAAAATGAATGTGTAATGAAGAGACTAATCAGTAAGAATCGCTATTTCTTACATAAGGGGGAAAATGAGGGGATTGTTTTTTTTCACAAATTACATCAAGAATAATGCTTTATGACTTGTGCTAACATCTATTCTAGGATTCTATGATTCTTCATGACACTGTGTTCATTTCTCACGAACACTTGAATGAAATCCATTTTCAGAGGATAAATTTTAGTTTATGAACACAGGTTTGTATAAGAAAAAACCACCACATTTTTGTCAAGAAAAAAATAGTTTAGGATCACAGCAAAAATAACTTTTAAATACTACCCAATTCATCAGGGAACAGGAACATTCATTCAACTTAAGTCTTAACTGTAACACTACTTGCTAAAGAAAACTTGGTGAATCTCAGAAAAAAACGGTTGATTAATTGAGTAATATTTGTTATGGTCAACATGCAAATAATTCTACAGATTTTTAAGCAGTTATTTATTTGCAGGTAATTTGAGAATAATTAAAAATTCCAGCATAGAGGGTTTCTATTTATGTTGCTTAACCACCCTAAGGAAAAGCTTACAAAAGCACTTTAGATGGTTATACGACTGCAGCTCCATTCCCAGAAAGCTGAGCCCTTAGGAAGCAGAAGAGCGTTTTGAACCAAACCCGATGCACTTAGCTTAGCCAGTTTGGCCCCTTCATAGTCAGTGAAGAGAAACAGGTTCTTCCTCTGGGCAATTCAAGCCGTTAAATTGGGCTTTTGCCGTGGATCAGCACTGGAAGAAAGGTTTTTCTCACCCTTAATTAAGAAGGGAGCTTGAGGAAATTGGCCAGCTAAGGAAGCTGGAAAGCTTACTTCAGTAGGCTGAATGTTCAGCCATGTTTTTTGCAGGATGCTGGTACTTCAGCAGCAGGAGCAGGGAGCTGATCATCCCCCTCTACTCAGCACTGGTGAGGCCACACATCAAGTACTGTGTTCAGTTTTGAGCCCCTCACTACAAGAAAGACATTGAAGCCCTGGAGTGTGTCCAGAGAAGGGCAACAAAACTGGTGAGAGGTCTGGAGCACAAGTCTTATGAGGACTGACTGAGGGATCTGGGATTGTTTAGTCTGGAGAAGAGGCGGCTCAGAGACCATATTGCACTCTACAACTTCCTGAAGGGTGGTTGTGGTGAGGAGGGGTTTGGCCTCTTCTCCCAGGCAACAAACAGGACTCGAGGAAATGGCCGCAAGTTGTACCAGAAGAGGTTTAGGTTAGACATAAGGAAGAACTTTTTCTCTCAGAGAGTGGTCAGGCACTGGAATGGCTGCCCAGAGAGGTGGTGGAGTCGCCATCCCTGGCAGTGTTGAAGAGGCGTCTGGATGAAGAGCTACAAGATATGGTTTAGTTTGTGGTAGCAGTGGTAATGAAAAGTCAGTTGGACTAGATGATCTTACAAGTGGTTTCCAATTTGAAATTCTATGATTCTATGATTCTATGACTGAGCTTTTGCTGTATGCCTTAACCCCATTTTCTGAAAGGGATTTAAATGCTTATGTCGTCCAAATATTACTGAAATCTTATCATTAAGATATACATTAAATATGTTTGTAAGGTAAAGTTTTCAATGGAAATATTTTAGAAATAATTAACTCACTATGAATTTTGTGCATGAAGAGCAAGAGCTATAGCTACAGGTATTTAAATTTAATTTAATGAGACATTGACAACTCCTCCAAAGCAAAATATTTTCCACCGTATCCTCACATTCTGCAGCATTCTTTAGCATTTTGTTAATATTTTCTTAGAAATAAGACAAAAATCTTGCTAAGGAGGTGTAACAGATTATTTGGATGAAAATAAGTTATTGGCTCCTACTTTTTCACTTCCAAGATGTGCCAACAGCAACAGAGGAAAGAGCAGCATATTGCCCTACTGGAAAGAACAGGAACACACACCAAATTCAGAAGAAACCACAATTTCAAGCCCTTATGCCATTTAAGTCTTGAACCTTATCTTACTAGAAGCAGTCAAAATTCCGCCGTTTTAAGTGAAAACAGGTTTTTGGCCTAAATGATAAAGCATATTAAACTGAATTACTTCCTACTTCATGATAATATGAATAACTATGAAATACACTGGAAATTTGAGGCCAAATATTACAGTCCTGGTATTTGTTACTTCCTGAATATTATATTGTAGCAGAAGTACAATTGGTGGGATTGGGAATTCTGGAATCCAGGAAAATATGGAAAAAAGGAAAAGAAGAGGCATTGTAAACAATGCTTTGCTGCATGATGCTGCCACCAGTTATTGGAGAAAGAAATCTGTTAAAAAGTTCGAGCTTGGGTAATTTGAAAGTATAGAAAAAAAACACTATGGAAATAAAGGATACTTCAGGGCTTAGTACTGGACCGGAACAGCTATTCTTATTATCATTGAGCTCCATCCTGTCCACAGACAGTTCATATCTGAACTTCAGGAGCAGCCTCTGCCCCCGCACTCTCAGTGTTGTCACAGAAGCTGGCGTATTACCTGTTCAATCTTAGCATTCAAACAAATAGAAATGATTAACACTTCCACCTTGATCAAATCAGGGTAAACTAGAGAGTTCAGAAAGAATCTTTTCAAGAATTTGAATAAAATGAAGAGCAATTCTTCAGCTAATAAATATTACGTATTTAACTCAATTTGCTACACTTTTATAGCGTGCCTATTTTCTGATACTAGCTGGAACTTTCAAAGAAATTCCTGGCACTTCTAGCTTCCAGCACTGCCTAGGAATCTGACAGGGTAAACAGGAATTCTGGGAAAACAGAGACAAAGTTTATAATCAGGTTGTGTCCCTGGGAAGAAAAATTCAGATGGAACTGCTGTTACACTGAGGCACATGAGGTGTTTTTATTACACACCTGCTAAATTAACAAACAATATTCAGAAAGATTTTTGTTAGTTAGTTAGTTAATTTATTGACTTTGAACACTGTGGCCAAAGTGCCTGCTGAAAATATTTAAATAATAAGTTAATGTTAAGCATTCTAGAGTAGCTAATGTATTTTGACAAGGAGAGATGTGCTGCCGGAGTAGAATTCTTTATTTATGCTTGCTGCTTATTTGTCTTTTTAATTGCTTGGAGACAAAATGGAGAGTTGTATGTAAACCAGAGATGAGAATGCAAATTCTGATTTTAACTAAATGTCTATTTTAACTTGGTGAAAATTTGGAGCCTTGTTTCATCTTATTTAATCTCTTCATAAATAAGATGAAACAAGGTACACAGCCACTGATAAAATTTTTACTCTTTTTAAACTCTGCTTTGCAGAAACTGCTCTAAAATATGGCAACAGAAACCTACTGGAAAATATGCTCTCAAGACACTTCTTAAGTATCAGGGCATCCAGTTCCTTTTCAAAAAAAATACAACGCAATTTAAAACAGTTGATTACTTTGATTGTCTCACAGTTTCAACTGTTGATATATATAAAGAAAAGTCACTTGAAAACAATAAATATTTTATTCACAACATCTTACATTTTGAAAAGGACTTCCAGATTTTCATTTGTTTTTCTTTTCCTTACGACATTATTATAAGAAGCTGATAATTTGCATCACTGAGAAATCCCAAGTAAATGTTGAGTTTATCAAGTCTACTTGTATGCAAAATATTAGAAGTACTTTGTTGAAGTCAATGTCAGTCATGTCTTAATGAGTCTTCTGGGAAGAGTAATCTTACTCTTTCAGATTTTTCTGAGATCTGTGCTCCTTCCAGATGAGGATATATACATTGTTCTTCACTCACATCCTTTTAAATGAAACAATCTGTGTGAGTAAGAGTTATGACAACATTCTCTATTCATATGACTTGACTCATACAGAGAATTTGCTCTACAGGTTTTCCACTCTGTTTTTCTAAGGTTATCAAATGCTATCAGAGAACACAGGTGACAGGTACTGAAGCTTCTAGGTCTGACGCAAAACCCACTAAAATTGCTTGGAATCACCAGACTTTACTGAGCTTTAGGTCAATCCTTTAAGCCTCTATTTGCCCTCTTCAGTAATTTCCTCCTAGTGGCTGCAGTTTCAAATCTACCTCAAACCTCATCTGGGGTGTTCACCACTCACACAGGGAGTCCATTGCCCTCTGAATTGATTTAGGTGCGGTCAGACAGTGGAGGTCAAGAAGCTGGTGCTGTGGAGATCTGATACTTACATTATACATTATAGACATATATACACTATATGTATACATATATACATTATACTCATTTTCCTCTGTTTCATTTTTTAATTTCTACTTTGGACTAGCTGTAGTTTAGACCCATTAACTGAATCTACAACTGCAGCTGGAACCTGGGAGATGTGTTGTGCATCTTCCAGTTGTTTCTTTCAGAAGGAATATATTAGCAGTTTGAGGCTGCCCTGCTTTGCAATCCAAAGTACGGTAGGTAGGGACAATTGAGAGAGTCACTGCACACCTTCTCTTAACTGAAATGTTAAGTGCTGTGAGTGTTAGTGTTAGGGGTTAAGTGCTAATGTCAAGAGTTCAGTGTCCTCTCTGTTCAACTTCAACTCTGCTGCTAAAACAACAAGAGCATCATTTATTTTATGTGTGCTGAATCTGGAAATTCCTCTTTCAGAAACCCACCTGATGGTAACATACTGTCTAGAGAGTAATGTTATCTTAGGATGAAATGATAACCTGAAAAAATTGAATTTCAGATTTGATTTATCTTCATTTTATATTGTCCAGATTCTCTCCATAAAACTGGTTGCACTATCCAGAATGTTATTTTAACAATACAAAATTATTTTATAATGTTAATACTTTTTAAAACCTGAGAACTCTGAACTTTACTACAAGAACACAAAAAATTGCATTCACTTTAACAAAATGTGACTTGAATCATAATAGCGTACAAAAATGTATGTGTAAGCAGAAACACATTCCTGTTTCTATATATTTACATCAATAGTGAACTTTTAGAATCTTACTTATTTTCCGTATATTATAAACAAATGTCACTGATAGGAGAATGACCAGAAGACAGAGCATTATAAATCTGAGTGATATCTTATATATCTATGGTCTTATTGTGCCCTTTCTGATATGTAAAAATTTCAATTACCATAAAGTACAAGTGGAAATCTCATAGAACCTAGAAATATAAATTATTTTTGAAGCAATGTTGTTAATAACTTCACTAAAATTTGATTTAGTGTTATTATATCATTTTCCTAAAAATGCCAAGAATAAATTGATTTTTTAAAAAAATCACAATTCAGAACATTTTGAGCTGGGGAGAATAATAAACATATAGATATAATGTTGAAAAAAATGTTGATATGATATATATCTAAAGAACAGGACTACCAGAAAATGCTTTGTGCCTATGAATGCACAGATATAGAAGATTTCAAGATTAGTATTTTAAAATTCCGTTGTTATTTTAATTAGGTTTTCATTTCCAAAATGCCTGTATGGTGTTAGTTTCCTTAAACTAACCAGATCTGTCACCAAAGATAACATCTTTTTTTTTTTAAGAACAAAGGTCTAATATTCTTTCTGGGCTAGAATAAAAATGAGCTAACACTCTGAAAACAGAGATTACAGTTGGCTTCCTCTTGCCTCTTGTGCTTGCTTATCAAAGCAGAAGTAACATCCACTCCAGCGCACACCAATGTATATCTTGACAAATGCTGTGTTATGATAACATGATTTCCAACTATCATCCTTCAGGAACATCATAGCAAAACTCAGAGCTCTGAAAGTCAGCAATTAGAGGGTTAAGATAAAACCAAACCAAAACAACCAAACTATTCCTTACTGCTGCACTGATATGTTAGGAAAACTAATATGTGTTAAAGATCACCTATATGGTATCCCATGTGTGAAGGCCAAAAGATTGTAAAGTTTTGTGCATGCACATTGAACATGAAGCATGCATGTACTGCACATGTACTTTCTAGGAAATCAGCTACATGTTTAGATGAGGTTCCTCACATAAGGTTAGATTGCCATGAGTGGTTCAGGCACCCTGCACCAAGAAGAAAGACGTAGAACAGATCTTACAAACTATCAGAATACAAGTAAGAATCAAAGGTGATATTCACCATGCAAACATTAAAAAATGTGTTTTGTTGAATTCTGTAGTTTGGGGAGATACAAGAACTTGCCAGGAAAGCCTAACTCTTGTTAAGCTGTCAGTTAATTTCAGATGATTAAAAGGAAAATGCTCTTGGTAGCATTAGCATCCATGTTTTTGCTGCCATACTGACATGGAGTCAATCTCCACATCCCCTTAGCAAAGCAGTAAAGGAAGCTTTAAATTTTGTTGGTGTTCCTCATTCAAACTGTACATCGGGAATAGTGGAAAGCAGAATATAATTGGATTTTGAAGTGTTTTGGGGACAGAGTCACTGAACCGGAGGGAAAAGAAAAATCCAGGCTAATGAACTGACATTTATATTTCATTATACTTAGAATAACTGAAATGTATCTTTTCGCTTTTTCCCTCACCTTACTCCTGCTCTCTGCATTTCCCTATCTCTGCGAATGGACCTCAGCCTCTTTATCCGTCAGTCTTAAGCTATAGCCATGCTTTCTGGGATCACATGATAAGGGCTTCTTATCACGTAGCCTACGCACTCATTTTCTAAATATGTGGTTAAGGCTGATAATGCACTTGATCTAATTTGTATCCTTAAAAAAGTTTTGCAGGTGGGCGCTGAGTGTAGAAAAATGCCCTTACTCTTTAACTGCCTGTGAGAATTCTATGTCATCAGATACATTTTACAATAAGGCATATAAATGCCATCTGGCAGAATCCTAATGATTTTCTAATGTATGTGAAAAGTATATATTTTAAATTACTTTCACATTTTCAATGTAAACTTACACGACCTACACATGCTTGTTGAATACGTTTGATTTGTTTTCCTTTTACACTGTATCTTTAGGAATTAAGGAAAAAAAGTTTTTCCATCATTCACAAGTTAATTCTTTTTTGTTGTTGTTGTTTTATAATAAGTATTTAAAATTTATTTTATTTTATTTTATTTGAGGACCCATTAAAGAAAAATATTCTAAAACAATCAACTGAGACTTTAAACTTTTCTTTGGGAAGAATGTCACAAGTTCTAATCTCTTTTAGTGCTATAGTGAAACAGAAGCAAATGCAAATAATTTAAATATTCCATCAAATGTAAGTGCAGAGAAATCCTTTGAATTAATCTAAATCCCTTATTTTGATGTTCTAATCTTGATATGGTATTCAGGAGGCAAATCAATGCAGGATGCTTTCAAAATATGCTATTTTGAAATAGGTACAATAGAATTCATTAAAATGCTTAGTATAATTTTCTGTTTTAAGAAACATAAAATCCTTGAAACTTTTCACGAAGCATCCTCTTTAGACAAACCAGAATTTTCTATGAAACTTTAACAAAATATTCCAGCAAACACTAAATATTAATTTAGCATCAGTAAGCTTATGTTTATACAAGCTTCCATCACAAAGTACTTCATGTTTTCACTTATTGAACTTGTGTGTTATTTCCATAATTTAATTGCATCCTTGGGCCTTTGTTGAAGTATTATTTGCATTTAATATCCCTAAATGTCCATTCTGATTTCAATCTATACTTATATTCTCTTTGAAGATCAGAGTTTCAGGCAGTATAATTTCCCTTAATATTATCTGGTTCCAATATCTCTGTGAGAGAAGAACTGTTTACAGAAATCTTACACCACTTGTCAAACCTGAGTATTTCTGTGTTGATTATCCTTCCAAACACTAATGCTGGCAAAATCAAAGATGCAATCTTTGTGTGAAAATGGCAAACAGATCAGAAGGCTTTTCTAAGCACACAGAGTACATCATCGTTATTTGATGAAGGATATCAACTTTTCTATAAAGCACAGCTGCTGTATTTCATGATAAATCTTGTTTTTTCTTTTTTTTCTGAATAGTTATATGCACAAATTAATACAAGTTAATAATCAGGATGATATCATTATCATGTGTTTTGCTTTTCAAATAATTTCACTTCAGAACTAATGAAAACAGGCTGGCTTCTCAAAAGAAAGGAATGCAAAGAAATTAGTGCATATACAGTACCAACGTTACAAAGGTTTCCAAGTTCAGAGGCTAGTTTCTCTTGGAGTGCCCAGTTAGTCTATTTTATTGGATTAATTTTGAATTGCATATAATGTTTAAGACTAGAATTTTTGATTTGTTTGAAAAATTTAGGCGATGAGCTACTCTTACTAGGCTAAATGCTTGTTCTGTTCTGATGGTTGTTTTTAGTGGTGCGTTTGGAAATTCATTCCTCCCATTACTACTTCCTTGACTTCTTTCTAAAGTCAGGAGACTTTGGTCAAGCTGCTTATCACACTCTTTGTATCTCTTTGTAATTTTTTGTCGGATTACATCTGTCAAATCTCTGTGCTTGTTAATATTCACCAGATACTTATCAGATAGTCAGAACCTCAACTGGTCTCAAAGAATTACGGGGCTGATTAAGAGGTTGAAAGATCAGCCAAGCACTACCCAGAGACAGAGACAGTTCTCCTTATATCATTTCTGATACATATTTGCCCAGTTTCTAAGCAAGGGGATTCCACAATGTCTCCAAGCCGCCCATTCCTGCCTTAAATTATTATCATTACATTTTATTATTAAAATAAACAATCTAATCCTCACATCTAATCTAAGACTTTCTTGTGCTGCCACTCACAAACATGGGAATAAATTCTCTCTTGATTTCTCATAGCAACTCTTCCTACACATGAAGATTACCAGATCTCTTTGCTTTCTATTTTTTCTTTTCTGGTGAGATAACTCCAGATATTTCTGGTTTTGTTTCTTGGACCTGAATATCTAATTCCTATCTCTTAGACTGGCTGATCACTAGATTTCTTCGAGTGTCTTATCTGCATCTGGACACATTATTCCAGTGGAGTTTTTTTCCTAATGCTCTCTGCTTCTAACACCCTTCAGCTTCTGCTGAGCAGAGCAGAACTGCTTCACATCTGGCAGGACAGGATTGTGTTTCCATATTCCCACGTGGTGCCTGTCCTTATCCCAACAGAATGACACTGTTGATTAGCATTTGGTAGTGATCCAAAAAAACTCCTCAGTCCTTTCCTAAACGACTGCTACCTAAATATTTCTCCCTCAGTCTTTATTTTTTCAGTTGAATACTCTTTCACATCACCTTACATTTGTCCTACTGAATTACATGAAATTTTTTTCTAGCACATCTCTCAAAATTTGTGAAAATCACTTTGCTCTTGAGATGGACTTAATAGCTTGTTCAATCTACAATGTTTTATATAGCCTATTTTTCACATCAAGTCCCTATTGACGATACTAAAGAATAGTTTTGGATTTAACAGGTTTTGCATGTACATTTTGTTGATAAAATATACAAGAAGAAATGTTTTGTCAATGCTGTACGCAGGCATCTACTTAATTTGGGGAATAAGGCACAGAACACTTTATGTACATTTTTTTCTCCTAAAGTGGAAAGTGAGTTCTGCTCCTGTTCTTAGCAGTGAATTGTCTTGCTCTTGAGTAATTTGTTATACGTGGATTATTACTGAAAAACAACTGTACTTTCTCTGTAAGATCAGTTGATTAATACTGTAAAGTATTTGGGCAGAAAATATTGCAGGAATGGAAAATTCTAAATATTCTGCTTCAGAAAGGAATTTAAAATAATAAACACTTGTAAAAATTCCAATTACTTTTTGGCATATTTTGGAAAGAAAAAAAAAGTGTTTCTATTTATTGCTTAGTCCTCTACAGAGTGCGTTGTTCATTGCCATCTCTGTTTCTGTTGCTGAATGTGTTCAGGTGGAATGTAGCTATTTTCCTGTTCAAGGCAGGTGTTAATACAAACTGCTGTTCAACAAGCCACAGTTACCTGCACTGCTAACCAGCTTGTGTACAGTTAGATGTCTCATAATAACAAGTCAGAGGTGCCTGAAGTGAAAATTTTTTGTGTGCAAGAAATGAGATTTTGTAGTCAGAAGAAAAAGGGAAGTTCTGTCTGCAAGCTTCACAGTGCTTGGATGCACAATTCTATGTTGGTGAATCTTCACTCCTGATTTTCATGGTAATATGCAGGAGTGTGCCATTGGAAGATCATAAGATATGTATGAAATCTTCATTTCTCTGCAAATTTTACTAAATTCCAATCAGAAAGCAGACATATTTTGCTATACTTAGCACAGTCTAAATTCCTATCCAGATGAAGTAATTACATATGGTTAAAAAAAAATCACAAAATCCTACTTGTAGCATATAGAAAAAGAATTTAGCCAAATATTGGGAAGCTTGAATATATATTGTAATGAGCTTGTTTGAAAAAAAGTACACCAATCTAAATTCTTCCCACGTCTTTTTGTTGGGTTTTACTCTGGGGACCAATTCCATCTCTTGCATGTGTTCTCAGTCTGTACTCATTTTGTGCTGGGCTCTGACCAGCTTCATTTTTCAGTAAGGTGACCAGGTGTGCAAACACATCATCATCTAGGTATAAATATAAAAACAAAAGAATGAATACAAAATTTACAATGTCCACTTGGCACCTGGTGGTTTTCTGGGGCTGCATTAATGGAACCAGGCCAAAACTAAAATAGTACTCCAAAACCAAGCTTGGGACAGACTCCAGCCACCGCAGTGACACCTGATCATTGCAGTTCACTGACATCAGCTGTGGAAACAGTATAAATGGCTGCATCTTGTCACTTCTTTAGATCTTCTAAAAGGCATTACCCTTGCTGATAGCTGACTAGAAGAGATACAAGATCCTAACACTGTTCACTGTCACTCCTTTCGGTTTGTTTCACTGGTGAAATGTGTTATCTGAACTCTCTAACACACAGCTTCATATTACTGACAGGAAAAGGTGAATCCCCTGCTCCTGGCTAGAGTCATTAGCTGCCCTTTTCCTTCACTTCATGCTGACCAAATAGATACAGGAGTCCAAGCCTGCAGGGCATAGCATGCACCTCACAGCCTCAGAGATAAAATAATAATAATAATAATAATAAAATTTTTAAAAGGAGCACTTTACACTCTGAAGATGAATAGAAACATCTCTGCAGAATAATGTGACCTATGTCCTTACATGTATCAAACCACTAGCCTCCTTCTAGCTTGTATTCCTTGTCACCCATGGTACAACACTTGTTTTCTGCAGGGTTTGCATCATGTTTGTTTTTTCCAACCCAGTGTGACAGAAATTCATGAATTTAAAGCCACAGAGGTTACAGGTTAAAATTGCTTTTTGTCTTCTCAATATTCAATAGCTACATTTAAAAAAACACCTTGTTGGAGAAAAAAATTAATGCATGTATATATCAACTCACTGTGTCTCTTAAGATCACCATGTGTTATATTGCATCCCTGAAATAAATGAGACTTAGGGTAGTTACATGAGTGAGAGTACTGGGACCTTGTGATATACTGCTGTTTCCAATTTTTATCCTGTGAGTTAATAATTAAGAGAATTTTCTCTCTAATTAGGAAGTGACAAAAAAAAAAAAGTTTCTAATTTTGATCTTCTCTATTGTCTTGTTCTTTTGTAACGTCTAGATGGGAACAGTCGTACAGAAACAAAGTGTTCAGATCAGGCAGACAAAAATTAAGTCTTCAGAATTCTCCAAAAGCAATTGAGTCTGCAGACTCAGTTACCGTATAAACTCTGTGCTTCATAAGTCATTTAAAGAAAGACTTAGTACATGTGGCTTGTGGTTTAATCTTTTAATTCCCTTGCTCCATAAGTTTCCTTGTAGGTTCATTGAGCAAGGAATTCAAACAAAATATGTGAGGACTCCTCTTCTAAAAAGGATCAGGTATGAAAGAATGTGTAGGACTTCAGTGCCTGGAAGTGCCTGCAAACTGACCTCCAAATTCACTTGACATAAAAGCCATTGTCTGTCAGGGTAGTATTTCAGTATTTCAGATATGCTCTTTTACATCAGATGCTTACCAGAGGAGACACTTGGTATCAGTGAACATTTGTGGAATATATTCACGCAGTTACAGCTAAACATACAAATTTGTGCAACCAGGTCAAAATGAAAATATGGCAAGCAGGAAATTAATGTTTTTGAACACTTTTTATAGATGTTGCATACTGAAAATCTTTAAAATACATGTATATATATGTTACTTTTTATTCAAATAAGGATTTTTACTTAGATTAGACAAAAGCCCAGAACTAAAGTAAATATGGTTAAATAGTGCAGCCAGGCTTGTCTGGTACCTAATTTCAATAGTAGGTGCATATACTGAACAACAAGATCATGGAGGATACATAGAGAAGAGAGAAATATCTATGCTTTTTCATGTTTCATTCATTATCTATCAATGACTGTTGCAAGTTAAGGATTACTTGAAGTTCCAAGACTGTATCACATTTCACCATTTAATACCTATGATACTTTTCAAATGATATTTGTCAAATATATTTGTATGTGAATGTAGGGAAGGAGACCTGTCTTTTGACATTCCTACAATATTCCACATTTCAGAATAGCAAAGCTTTAACCAATTCTATCCCCAGTTTAGGAGACTTAAAGGGTGAATGTGATATAGATTGAATGACTGACCAGTAATCAGATAAGTCAGTGGCAAACCCAAATCTAAATCCTTCTTCCCAGCACCACAGTGCTGAGGTTCCTGTAATTAAAGCAAAGCATTGTCCATATAATTCTTCATATGGCTCCTAAATCCATAAGTTTATGAATGTATTATATACTAAATTCAGGTTTAACATTGATTTAGAATTCCTTTGGCTAACCCCTAATATGGGAATATGTTTTTGTAGCTTTTCAGGCAACATCCCTACCCACCACATTAGTCAGACATATATAAAAGTTAATTGCAAGCTATGAAAATGAAGTTAATTGCAAGCTATGAAAATGAGACCTGTTATGAAATGAATTCTGAAAACATTTGTTTCTGGCATAACCATTCATTTGTTTTCATGCTGTCATTTTGGGATTGACATTAAAATCTCATGCACAGTAAGTCTTCAAATGTATTTTGTATTTTTTTTAGTTAATTATTTTTAATGAAACATTTCTGTTAAACTGTTAGATTTCAACAGACTTGTATTGTTCTACAAGAACTAAAATATTGCCAGCATAGTCTTAGCTCAGTTGGGGAGAAAGCAAAGTGAGATGGATAATACCTCTATGTGAATCTTCTGGTTCTCAGAAAAAGCATACCAAAACTATCTCTGTGCTGCTTGCTTCTTCAATTGCATTATCACATGAAGGCTAATTTATGCTGTTTCTCCCTTATAACAAGGTTTTGCACTTGGGCTGGAGGAATCCCAGGCTTTTAGACAGATGGGGAGGAGAAATCCTTGAAAGTAATCCTGCAGAGAAGGACCTGAGGCTCCTGGTGGATTAAAAACTTAACATGAGCCAGCAGTGTATTCTTGTATCTAGGAAAGTAAATGGTATCCTGGGCTCCATCAGAAAAGGGGAGGCCTGCAGGGAAAGGGAGGCAATTGTTCCTTTTTATTCTACCCTTGTGAGGCCCCATCTGGAATACTGTGTCCAGGTCTGGGGCCCCCAACACAGGAAAGACAGGGAACTGTTAGAAAGGGTCCAGGGGAAGGCCACAAAGATGATCGGAGGGCTGGAGCACCTCCCCGATGAAGATAGGATGAGGGAGCTGGGCTTGTACAACCTGGAAAAGAGAAGGCTGTGGAGTCACCCCATTGCAACCTTCTGGTACTTAAAGGGAGCCTACAAACAGGAGGGGAAGCAACTCTTTACTAGGGTAGATAACAGCAGGGCAAGGGGAAATGGTTTTAAGTTGAAGGAAGCAAGATTTAGATTGGAGGAAGTTCTTTACCAAGAGAGTGGTGAGGTGCTGGAACAGGCTACCCAGAGGGGCTGTGGATGCCCCATCCCTGGGGGTGTTCAAGGCCAGGTTGGATGGGACTCTGGGCAGCCTGGTCTAGTATTAGATGTTGAGTCTTGTGGTCCTGCCTGTGGCAGGGGGGCTGGAGCTTCATGATCCTTGAGGTCCCTTCCAACCAAGCCGTTCTATGATTCTAGGATCCTACATTTCTATGATTCTATGATTCTATGTGAGCTGGGAAGATTGGCTGTGGGACTGTGAGGAATGAACATGAAAAAGTGGTAGGTCTCTATAAAACAAGGATTTTACAGGATATGGGGATAGTGTTACACTGCAGCCACAATACTGGCAGTGCTTAGGGAAGTTTAAATGGCATCATTTTGGCACATCTATATATGGCAACAAATGTATGGAGGCTGCAGTTACAGAAATGAGTGATTCAAATGAGAAAAAGACAATTAGTGCAAAACTAAAGAATAAACGTGAACAAGCAGCTAATCTTGGACTGTAACCCATACGATGACAAGGTTTTATTAGATTTAGACTAGATTTTACATTTTTGGAATGCATCCTAACTTTTCAAAGTTGAATGATGAGAGTTTCAGTCTAACTGCTACACCTGCACAAAAATCCAGCCACAGGAGGGACATTCCCTTCTAATTATGCACTTTCTGAGTTAACAGGAAAATATGGGAAGAATTATAGTGATTTCATTGAAATGTATCTAATAGAATTGTTGCTCTGAGTGGTTTTCTTTCTCTAAAATATTCTTTGAAAATTACAGGGAAAATTTAGCCTCTAATTATTCATTTAAATTATTTTCATATTCACACTTTTTACACTTATATCATAAGAAATTTACTAATCCAACAAATGTAATCCAAAACGATGTATGGCATAGTCTCAATTGTGCCATCTGTGAAACTTCCTAATTTGATGCTATATCCCATTCATTTTGGGAAGCCCAGCTTTTTAAAATATATTTTTTCTTTCCTTCTTTGTGAATACAGAGAATCCAGAGTGCTCATAACTGCTCATTCCGTCTGCTGTCTTTGGATAGTGTACTCACATTTAGAGCGGAAGTTATCTTTACCATTCATGTGACTGATTGGAGATATTTATGTGCCCCAGTTTTCAGCAGAGTGAGAAAGTTAAATTTTTGGATGCAGGAAATAGCACTGTCAGTACAGAAGGTCACCAAATGTAATCAGCTCTCAGTTACCAGCAGGGGATTATCTGGGCTGCAGATTAGCTGTGCCACCATGAAAGGGAACCTGCTATACGATACAGTCACCAACCAAGCACAGAGCTCAGCCTTCTTCACGGGAGCCCCCTGTCATGAGTTCTGATCCAGCAGGAAATTCAGCAAAGAACGTTTCTCAACCAAACTGAATTTTGATATTTTCTTCTGATAGCTGCACTTCTGTGTTACAGAGTTATTCCATCCTCCACTGCCCTAGGAAATGAAAAACTGAGTGGCTACAGTACAAAGTTTGGAGCAGCGCGAGTAACATCCTGACAAGAAAATACTCCTGGAGAGAATCACCAGGCATCATAAGCATTCTGTACATTAGGAGGTCTTTGCAAGCTTTTACAATCAAAGCTGGATATAATCCTCTAGTTATTCATGCCATGTTAGTTTTATATTCAAGCATACAGAAGTGCTGCTAGGATCACAAGGAGTGTTAATGTGGTTGTAACTGTATGTTCCAAAGGTAAATAACATTTGCATGTGGAGCATTGCCACTTACCTGAGGCATGTTCTTGCTTCTCTGTGCATAATTCTCACCACTTCAAGTTTTCTTTACAACTTGCATCTGATTAGAAGATTCCAATTTCAATAGCAATGTGTGAGCAGAACCATAGGTGTGACAAATCAGCACAGTGACAGAGCAGGAGCTCACGCAATGCATATCCAGAAATGGGCTTCCATTGTTTTCCAAGAAATCAGAAGACCAAGTCTTATTAAGCTGAAAGTGAGATTTTTCTTAGCAGTTTTTATTTCTGCCTGAAACACGTGTTTACAAAAAGTATTTTCTGAATTTCAGATATCTAAATATTAATGGAAATTTTAATAAAACACTTCTTCTTAATCTACCAAGATATGGAGAGAGTGTAAGAAATAAAGTCAAAGAAGTTTCTCTCCTGTGGTTTGAACAACAAAAAACAAGAGAGTAATCTTTATCAGAAATACATAGCACTTGTAAATAAGCTTATCACCTTCTTAGGACAAATACTGATAAAAGGAAGTAGTATATTTTAGGCTTTTTTCTTAAGCATGGCCAAGGTTCCATGAAATTCATGCTTTGCATGTAAAGTTACAAGGCAGATTTACAAAGCTGTGTGGGTTCCAATCCATAGTTTGACACTAATAGCACCAGTGCTGAAAGAAAAATAAAATATCTCTGTAAGTGGAAACATTACTACATAGAGACCACTTCTGCTTTAGTAATTTGTTTTTTACATCATAAAGATTAAATTAGACAGAAACATACTGGTCCAATATTTACTTTGAAGAGTCGTAAAATGTTCTTGGAAATGTGGAGAAAAAGTAGTTTAGACTGTGAACAATACTGAAGGTTTCAGAATAGACTATGGCTTAGATATGTGCCTGTAGACACTACAAGATGGTTAAAAAAGAAAATAAATCAATAAAAGCTGTGTTCCCTGCTCATGGTAATAAGATTTATTTACAGTCAAAGAAATAATGATTCTTTAAAAGAGGATAGGGGACTTTTCCTCACAGTCTTCAGATCAGTTCAAAAAACTGAATATCACATAGTCATTAATAAGTTAATAAAAACTTTAAAATGTATGTGATGAACTTTTTCCGTTTAACAAGGAGTTTTTTACAGCAACCATTGGCAGTTTTATGGCTTTTCCTTTCTGAAAAGCAGGATGCTTTAAACTAGATATAAGCAGGATTCTTCTCAAGTATCACTAAGAAAAAGGATTTTAAAAAGCCAGTTTGCCACTTCCAGAAAGATTTATGTGCGTATACAAGCATTGTACATGATACATATTTGAAAATATATCCCCAGAATAATGTATAAAATATAGATCTAAAAACATGAAAAGGTGATAGTTCACACACACACATGCATCATGTCGAGTCTCATTACAGGAGTCAAAGTAAAATTTTGGTTGTTTGGATCTGTGATTGTGCATAGCAAAACCGAATTGCATGATTTTTTTCTCTCTGACAGCCACATGATTACTAAGAGTACATTGAAAAGATACTTAAATGTGTGCCTATCTTCTACTTTGGAACATAAATCAGGAGGTGAGAATGGTTCCCATCTTCCCAGCTATGTTCTGAACAGTGTATGCTCTCAGCAAGTGTCTCACTGAGTCAGGGGGTAGGCCAGTATCAAAAGATTTATTAAGCAAGTTCCTACTGTTAACCACAACCGACACTGCAGATTCATACTAAGGCAACAGTAGAAAATATGTCTGGTTTTTAAATAATAGCTCTAAATATAAGTAGAATCATTATCTATGTATACATTTTATGTTTATATTTTATGGTATGCATTTAAAGAGAGAATATGCTTTCTCATGACACAGACATCATAACAAATAAGGCGTTCACTCTTGTTCCAACACCTCAGTAATTAAGAGATAAACGAGTAAATCACAGTATCCAAGAGGATTGATTTCACCTTTTGGTTAGTCAAGATTTATTGTTATAAAGCACTGTAAACCTCTGTCATATTGTAACTTCTAGAAAATAAAGCTTGTTTTTAAAAGCCGAAAGTAGAAGATAGTTCATACTTTTTCTTGTGTGTCTAGTATTCACTTTTTGTTGATGCTAGGTGGCAGGAGAAAAACAGCAGAGAAAAAGGCTTTAATTTCATGCCAACAGTGTTTATTTTGCAGTGGGGATATAGGTTTTGTGAGGTCTGAAAGTATAAAAGTGGAGTGGACTCAATGAACTGAAGAATGCAGTAGGAGGGGAGGTAAGACGAGCTGTAAAACTAATTGGTGTCCAACATGTTTTGGACTGCATTTAATTTTCTTGAGGGGAAGAGAGGTCAAGAATGGAATGAAGTCAATGAGAATAGGAATAAGAAAGTGGAAAGCAAAATGGCCAGCATTAAAAGGTCAGTGAATATCCCAGGGACAGGAAATGAACTTTAAACAAAAGTATAAGGTAGTATTTCTATCCACGTTTGGGAGTTGTTAAAATTAGTATTAAAAGAAGGAAACTTAAATAACCAGATGTTTCTTGTATGAAAGCTTGTTTTAGTCTGCTTTCAATTTATTGGAGGCCTTAGCAAGACCAAGATGTTGTGTGCTACGCAATTAGGAAATGAGTATTTCAGCACAGTGCTAATGTTATTTAAATATTTAAAAGACTTCGAAATTTTACACTGACTTACTTCCTGTTACACTTTTACATTCTTTCTCTTGGAAGAAGTCTCCATCCTGAACTGGGAAAATAAATTTCCCACAAGCTTTGGTACAGAATTCAGCCGCAACAGCCGACATGCCAGTGTCTATCTGATAGGGCACTTTGCAGTCTACATCAAGAGATACGGCATTTATGCATAAATTCATAGATGGCCTGTAAAGTCATCAGTCCAGATACTTTAACTTATTTTTTCCACAAAGAAACAGTGTTTCATTCAAAGTCTGTTCTGCCAATAACGTTTTGGTTAAAATTGAATCCAAAGGGGTTTATTTCAGTTCCGAGTTCATTTGTGTATACATCAGAGGAAATTTTCCCTCTATGTTTAGGTTTGTATTCAAAGATCACTGGTTTTAGAAAATTTTTGCTTCCACACAAATGGGCTTTGAATCAGGGTTTTTGTGCTCTGACTTGTCTGGACAGCAAACATTTCTCTGTTCCAGAATGTTTAATTTAAACTACAGTAATTTAAACTTCAGTACTTGAAGGGAGTGTATAAACAGGAGAGGGAATGACACTTTACATGGGTTGATAGGGATAGGACAAGGAAAAATGGTTTTAAACTAAGACAGAAGGTTTAGGTCTGATATTAGGAGGAAGTTTTTCACACAGAGGGTGGTGAAGCACTGGAATAGGTTGCCCAAGAAGGCTGTGGATGCCCCATCCCTGAAGGCATTCAAGGCCAGGCTGATGAGGCTTTGGGCAGCCTGGTCTGGTGGTTGGCGATTCTCCACATAGCAGGGAGGTTGAAACTAGATAACCTTGGAGGTCCTTTTCAGCTCAGGCCATTCTGTGATTCTGTAATGAAATATCCACTACTTTCACCTGCTGTGTAACTCCACATTTCTTCTGTCCCAATACAGCAAATTAAAAGACTCTGAAGTAGCTTTATAAAGGCACCATTACACTGAGCATCAAAACCAAGAATGAGTAGGCTTGAGTCCAAATGAATGAATCCAAAAGAGTAAGTAGAGATATTAGGGCTTGAGGTCTTTATTCCAGGTTGGTTCTGCCCTGTGATTGTTTCCCTCTAGCATCCAATGATCCCACTTGCCCTTTACAGGCTGCTCTGTCCACTCCACTTGTACATATTAATTCCAGCTAGAATTGAGCATTTTCCAGAGAGTATCATTTGACATGATGATTTATTTATCTTTCACTATGCAAGTGACAGTCAGAGGAGCAGAAATTGACTCTTGTTTCTAGAAAGGGAGATTCGTAACTCTCCAGCAAGGTGTGATACTCTTAAGAACAACATCTCAAAATGTTGATCTTAGAAGTGGGGAAAGAAGTGGAAAAGCTGGAAGAAAAGAAGAGCTATTTTGCAACAACAGTGAGACAATTGTAGCGTCCTGCCATTTAGATGGCTTACTTTGCTCTAGGCTTTCATATCAAAATCATGGTGGTATGATATAACAGTTTGTACTAACAGGGACTTGGGACTGTGATTAATGCAGCTGCCACAGACTTTAGCAGGTAAGTATTTGTATGCATATGTCAAGTATGTCTGTGCGCTCTTTCGGCTACCTTCAACAATATTTTGAATATCCATCACCACAAACCCTTATCAACTTGTACTCATCTCTCTACTGAGCTGCAGATTACAGGCCCTTTTATTCTAAAATTTTGGTTTGTTTCACAAGGAGTCCTGGCTGTACTGGGAACATAGGGACATCCTCTTAGGTCCCAGTGCAGCAGAACATTTAAGCATATGCTTAGCTTTAAGCACATGTTTTAAGTTCCAGGAAAGTAAGAATCTAATCATGTGTTGAACCTGAGCCAGAAAATACAGCACAAGGCATGTGTAAGTAAGTGCAAACAGTTTGCTCAGGTTTTAGGGGTATGTTGAATTTTGTTTTTTTTTTAATCGGGAAATGCCGTATAAACAGAGCCAGACTAAGTTTTGGGCATGGATAATCAGAACAATCTGCAACGGCTTCCCGTCTGTGGCTAATGGGATGTTTCTCCAAGCTTTGTCACCATGGCAAATACTTTTTAATACACAAACATTTGCTGCATTGAAAATCCACCCACTCTTGTTGAAAGATGGCCAGGTTTTGTAAAATTGCATTCCAGCTACCCTGCTGATTTTTAAGATAAGCCCTTTCA
Source organism: Lagopus leucura (assembly GCF_019238085.1). NCBI lineage: Eukaryota > Metazoa > Chordata > Aves > Galliformes > Phasianidae > Lagopus > Lagopus leucura. The sequence continues at coordinate 477,453 of NW_024962267.1, forward strand.
GTTAACATTCCATGTGTCTAACAAAAGATGTGTGAAAAGCACAGTTTATAGGAACACACATGGAATCTTTACAGTTTCACTGTTCTCTATTTTAATGAGAAAATGAAGTTAAAAGTCTTACTCATACGTACATGCATGCGAGCTTCCATACAGGGTTCACTGTTTTTTCTTTTCCTTTCCTTCCCACCCCTCAAAGGGACAAGCCAGTAAGCTCGTGCCAAGTTTCCATCTAAACTTGACTTCCTGGGTCTGGCAAGCATTCTGTGAACATCTCGTGTATTAATGAGAGGCTAGTCTTGGAGGTTTCTTACTCCACACTGCGCAAGATTCATATGTGAGGCAATGAGGTATCTATTTCATTTTTTAAATATTTTCTTTTTTTTTTTTTTTACTTCAAATATAATAGATAAATAAAAATATGTTGTGTTCTTAAGTGACACACAAACTATATAGAATCCATACATTTTCTCTTCCACTAAACTTCTAGGAAAAATAATCTGTCCAGCTTTCATTTGCAGCACCATATGGGTGTTTGATACCAGTAGAAATGGTCCAAGAACTTACAGGAGACAGCTATGGTACAGAAAAGACTTGAGGGCACTTTTGAGGAAAGATGTGAACTAAGGAAGTCCCAAGAAAAAGACAACTTTCATTCTGGCAATTTGTGTAAACTTCTGCAAGCTCTTTCAAAAAAAAAAAAAAAAAAAAAAAAAAAAAAAAAAAAAAAAAAAAAATTAAAATAGAAAAAAGAGGAGGAGTGGAGGAAAGAGGAAAGAAAAAAAAGCCAATGTACCTTTACTGCATCAAATGCCATTCCACTAACTATGAACCATAAAAAAACCCATACATTTTTATTCTTCATTTCTATGCAAAGAATATTTTCCAAAGAAGGATTTTTTTTGGCCAACCATAATCCTTTTATGCACTTTAGCAAAATCCCTCAGCAGTTTCTTACTGTATATCTTATTCTTTTGCCCTTTTATAAAGTATTTACTTCAGATCTTCCTAAAGGGTAAGCCTCCCACAATTTTCACTTGCAAAATGCAGGTTAATAATCTGGTACAGGCCTATTCTGATTCAAATCCTTCTTTCTAAATAATAAAAAAAAAACGAAGTAATCGCTGATAGATTTAAAAAAAAAAAAAAAAAAAAAATCGATCTTTGCATGGTAAGATTCTCCAAACTTCCACAGAAATACTTTTCTAAAATTCCTGGAAAATCTTGAAGTGAAGATGCCATATGAATGTAAACATAAATCCACATGGTTCTTGTGATACGGTACTTGTTGTTATCTTCATCCCTTTGAAGCATTATCAAAAATGTCTCACAGAAAAGACAACAAATGATTCTCCCACTGTATGAGGTCGTGCCATGAACTCACACAAGGTAAGTTTGTTCATTCTGGAAGGCTGACACTCAGTTCTTAAGATTAATGTAATTTAAATCTTTATGGGAGATGTGACATTATGTTATCAATGCTGTTGTATGTTTTCAGACCCACTTGTCTGAGATTTATGTTCACTGAAAGAAAAAAAATCAAAATTACACTTGAAACTGAAGATGTATCTGTAACCAACAATGTGGGTGGCATCATTGTCTGTAGCCAGGGGCTTGGAACTCTATAATCTCTAAGGTCCCTTCCAAAGTAAGCTGCTCTATGATTCGTTTTTCACATTGAACAACTGGACTACAAAGCATGCATGGTAAACTTTGAGTCCAGCAGATGAGTCTGCTTTGGAAAGTTCCTGTAATTTACAAGTGAAATTTGTCCATTAATCAAATCATCCTTCTTGTTTGTGCAGCTTCTCAGACACCAAACGCTCTCAATACACACACGTGCCTAAGTCAGACATGAACTGTATGAGCGTGTTACCTCTGGTCACATTTAAATGGGTTACATTTATGGGCTAACCCCATAAATGGGTTAAAATATTCCAGCAGAAGTGTGACAACTTAGCATTAAATTGGCTTTAAACACAATAGAAAATGTTTGAAGCCCATTCTCCTAAATTACAACATGGGCATTTTTTACGTCATATAGACGGAGGTTCCTCTGGAATTTCCTACAAGAATTAAATTATATAATGGACTGAATTAATTGAAAGAATATACGCCTCCTCTTTTATTCCTTTTTGAGCATACACCCAGAGGCGTAAACCTGGGAAGATTAAAATGGATCCACTTTACTCTTGTTTTTAGCAACAAGTTTTATAGGCAAATGATCTTTTATGTGCTGGAATGAATGACTATGCAATAAAACTAAGTATCCTACAGAATGTTGCTTTGAAGTTATACTTGGCTGCCCAAGGTAGATGACAGCCAGTGTCAAGAAAAGGGATAAAAAAGCCTAAAGGTCATAGTAAGGTCAAAACAAATAGGTCACAGCAAATTAATCCTTATCATCTGACCAGCATGGAGCAAACAAGGGCAGTGTTCAAACTCAGATCTGCTAAAATTTAGTGGAAAGGTATAAAACGGTTAGTCATCACACTGACTTCTTTCTCGTCTGCAGTTTCCTGAAGTGCACGTTCCCCTTCTGAATAAAACAGAATTATTATTTAATAATATTCTACTAAATGATTTATGTTTCCAGAAAGTAAAAGTATTTTCTTTTCACAGATAAACTCAGTTCTGACTTCAGTGCAAGACTGGTCTGAATAGGAAAAGCAGAATAATTGACAATATTTTCTAAATATTAATTCCATAAAAATTATTACTAGTTTTCAAAATGTAGGTTAAAGCTGTGCTGTGCTAAGAAAGCAGTCTATATGAACACGGTTAACTTTCACTTTTAATAAGAAAAAATGAAAACCAAATGATCAAAAATTCAGAAATTATAAACATTTTAGGACTTCTTCATAAAACTTAAAGCATCATCCATCATCCAGAGTAAGCAGGGCTATCATTTTTAATTGAAATTCACAATAAATTATTTATGTAGTTTTGAATAAATCTAATGGAATAATTTATCAGACTGGTAGAACACCTAGACACTCCTTTATAGACTTGCCTGTCCACTTCTACTTATCTATCAATGGATTTAGTTGTAACAAGGTAAGGCAGTGCATTCCCTAGGATATATTGTAAGTGATATTCTTCAGAATTAACATAAAGGGAATACCATTCATAAATACTTTTTTGCCTAACTGTGGCACAAAAATTATGAGCTTAAACTATCTAACACTAAAAATGTGAGTGAGCAGGGCTGTAAAGCTTTCTGAAGTTGGAGGGGATGGTTCTCACACCTCACTCTTCTGACTATACTACAGCTTCCTCTGATTCTTTTCTGATCAAGACCACTGCCTATGTGGAAAAGAAAATGGCATTTTTGCTACAACTTCCCTCCCTTCCAGGACTGTGGGAGGCAGGTAGGAACACCATAAAAGTCAGCTGGAACAGAACATCAGCTCTGGATAAAACACCTTGTATCTGAGAGCCCTGCAATGGCAGAGCTTTGCTCACTTTAGGACACTCAGAGGCACTGAGCACACAGCCACCTGCATGCTGCCCCTGCCTCTCCTCCCATCTGGTCTTTTCTGCCTTTCAGGCAAACCAATCAGTCTGTAGTTTTCCCAAGACTTTTCTTATCTGAGATGCATCTACGTCTTGGGAATAATTCAATGGCAGACCTACATCTCTTTACACATCTTACATTGTCTTATTAACAAGATATAATACCAATAATCCTCCCCATGCTGAACAAATGCAAAATGAAGGTCTCATTAACCACTTAATTATTCATGCTTACTAACGTCTTCATTAAGATTAATCAGACGTGATTACCTGATCATCTTTGAAGACATCCCTAAATCTGGAGAAACTAATTTGAATGTTCTGACACCCAGAAGAATTTCATGCTTTCACACGAGTTTCTACCATGTCCTTCTTCTGCCCAATGCAGAGCCCTGAATCTGGCAGAAGTTATCTGAGACAGGTGAAAACGGAGTAAAACATCCCAAGTTTTTTAACACAGATTGGCCACCAAGAGAGTACATAGAACAGCAGGCATTGAAGTTTATACACTGAAGAAAGAGATAAAGAAAAGCATGGCATAAGGTTGCAAGGCAGAGGAAGGGCATTAAAAACAAAGGCACTCATGCAGTAAGCATTTCAGTCACCAATGTGACCGCTTATTAAATGCCATAAATCTTTCTCCCCAGAACTGAAAAAGTAGTATTCAGAATTCCAGAATAATAAGATCTTCTCTTTAATGTATCTCTAAAGCAAAAGGTATCCCATGAAAAAATAGTGTTCACACTCCTAGCATTGCACATTACTTTAATACAAATTATTAGCTGAAGTCTACAGCAAAGCTCTCACTAAATGAAGAGGGAGCAAACTAGGTCAAATCTTTAAGTAAATGTGACAAAATGTAACCATTAAAAAAAAAAAAAAAACACAACTCCAAAAACAACAAGAGCAATTCCTTAAAAACTGAAATACTGCTTAATGACTGCAGCATTCCAAAGTGATATTAGAACTTAATTCGTTTTCTGAAAAGGACATTACATTTATCATGTCTCTGTGGTATTTTATATCTGCCAAAATAAAACTGAGCATAAGAGGCTGCATACCGGGAAGTGATAACTTGTGGTGTCACATTTCAGTATATAGTCTTAAATATTTATGTGCAAAAGTCATTTAGCTATAAGTCTGCTTCCTGTTTTAAACCAGATGCTATTGCATAAGCTAAAAATATTTAGGAAAAGGTCTACAGAGATAAAGGATTTCATTTGTAAATGTGCTCTGTACACAGTGCCAAAGAACAATTCTGTGGACTTCTGAGAACAGAATTAGCCAGTCCTCTGTGTGCCCCAGCCTGGATGTATAATTAATTTCTGTGCATTTGCACAGTGGCATGAGTGCTTTCAATATGAAGAATAATTTGCATTTGCACATTCACAAGAGACGGATTTCCCTGCAAAATAGGTATTCATCGTTTTCCTTTAGAAAATTGTGTTATTTGGTGTTTCTGGGTTTTTTTTTGTTTGTTTTTTGTTTTGTTTGTTTGTTTTTTGTTTTTGTTTTTTAAACAGTCATCAAAAAGAAAAGAATAATGAGAAGCAGCACATTTAATCACAGCTTAGAAAATTCCTCAGCTCTTGGCAGGTGCTGAAGTAAAGAAAAAAAAAGACACTTAAGCCTGACCATAAAGCACTGATGGTTTTAGAAAGCTGGAGTTTGCTACACAATACCAAATTGAAGCAGAAAACAGAAGTCTAATTTCAAATGAACAGGATTTAGCCCTACCAATCGTGAAGAATCATGCAGAATCTGCCACTAACCAAAACTAAAACCAAGCCTCTCTCAGCCTTCTTTGTTTCAGTATGTCTGAGACAGGAATGTCTTAAAATCCAAACAATGATGGAGGGCACAGGAGATATTTTGGAACCCAAGTAAACTACATGAAATAAAACCCATCACATTTCACATCACTGCAGATACACTCTGATGATGTTTATATTATTAGCTATAATAAACTGTGATGGGTCTAAAGAGAAAATGCAAGCTGCAACTTGGAAATATGTAATATGTGGCAATATGGCACAATGATATTAAGGCACTGCCTGGATCAACATTTCTTCTCATCATAAAAGCTAGATTTGTTTGGTTGATTATTCCAAACACAAATATTTGATCCTTGGAGCTTCCTAGTCTCCACATTCTGCAGACAGTTCAGGAACGGTGTTTTTTTTTTTTTTTACAGGAACAGAAACTCCAGATGTGTTCCTCCATGCGTGCCATTCCTGCAGTCAGAGGCTACATGACAACCTACATGTTGTGTTACTGGCAGAATGCAGTCCCTGCTTGAACTTGCTGTACCACAAGATTTTCTTGGCCTCTTGCTGCTGTCTACCTCCCCAGCATGTTCCAAAGCTGCACCTGCAGCCCTTGTGATCTGTTCCAGATTAACATTCCCCACACAGGTGTCCTAACAGGCCACCAAGGAACAGAAAGGAAATATGAGCACACCTCACTTTGACTCCATTATGTTTCCTGAAATTACCTATTTCTACCACATTTTCATATGTACCATATGCATTGGCCAGCTGTCGCCAAAATCACTTTGCATTCATTTACCATCACTGCCATGCTATGTCAGCTGACCTGCTGAAACCCAAATGGTTTGAAGTGTGCCAACAGTAACAGAAAGTAATGGAGACTTGAGTGTCATCTCTCGCCCACCATACTGGTATTACATCCTACAGAAGTTAGCCCTGAACTGTTAGATCAGTTCCACATGCAGCTGCACATGGAAATTCTGCAGTTTCAAAACAGCAGGTTTGTTGTCAATGTGATACATCAAACCTCTGTAAGTCAAGGGACCTTTGTGTCTTTCACTCTCCTGCATCAAGTAATTTTGCCATTCTGTAACTATATTTAAACAAACTACTGAATGTCTATCCTGCTGTACAAGCAGCTCCCTCAAAAGCAGGAGCAATATGTTTAAAGGATTCCTGGCTTTTTCATTCATTAAACGAAGCACTGTCAGACCTGCTTCAAAAAGGGACATCTGCACATGCATGTTTATGTTGTCAAACTCTTCTCTGAATCAATTTTGAGACCATTTCACTTGCTAAAGTGTTAAGAAGATTTGAAAAATGTTAGAGGCAAACACGCAGAGGTTCAGTACCAATGAGTCTATTTGGAGGTGGGGATTGCATTTTGTTTTTGTCTTTTTTGTGCCCAGTGTGTTTAAGGTATGCAATATGCAATGTTCAGCAACCTGAAATCATGGAATCAATTTAAATAACATGTGTCTGCCAAGATACAGTACAATGTAGTGCTTATAAACATCATATAAATCTGATTTATATAATTACACCAATGGAAGCTTCCATACACGGGCAAGCCTTAATAAGTTTTCTTTCCTGACATTTTAAATGCTTACAGAACATTACAGTAAGAAGAGCTTCTATCTTTAGCACTTACAGAATATAGTATACAGAGTAGGTAAAAGGCATGTGTTCAGCAGAAGTGCAGGAAAGCTTCACTAGATTTATTCAACTACTTGACTATTTCACAGTCTATCACTATCACTAGTGATAGTGATCACTATCACCCAAGCAGCAGAAGATTCTATGTGCTCCAAAAGAAAAAATGGCAATTCATGTATCATTTCATTTCAAGGCATTTTGAGACAGTATTCTGAGAAAAAATTTTCACTTTTTAAAATGTTTTCATTATATACAGTGTGTAGAAGCCTAAAAATATAATATTATACCCTCATATTACACGACAAACAAATGCTTTCAATTAAAACACACAACAGTAATATTCTCTTATAATCAAGCAATATTGTTCCCTTTCATAGATAGGAGATCAAAGCGTGCAGAGATTCAGTCAGCTGCCCAAAATCACCAAAGAAACCTGAAGACTCCTGCAGCCTGATTTAGAGTCTGAATAAAAGGTTTTAGTAACAATGACATCTTCTCATTTTAAAGTTGTTGCATCTTTTCAATCTGAGCAATCCATAACAATCAAGAAGTGGTCTGGTCAGTAGCAGATGTGGGAGAAAGGAAACGGGGATTACAGAGAGTAGCAGCACAAACATTTGCTTTACTCAGAGCAGATGATTCGGAGTTCAGAAAGATTTTTCAATTCTGGAGGCATAATGAATGTCATAAAACCGTAAAACGGTGTAGCTTTTCTTGAAATTTCTGAGTTAGAATGTATTTGTCTCACTTGCTCTATATTTCATACGGCAATCTTGTAAATAAGAAGTAATTTATGGTAAGCAGACTGCCCACTACAAAAATAGACAGCATAGAACTTTTCAAAGAAGTTGATACAAATAATGCAAATAAACATATCCAGGGGAGGAAGAAAATAATGTGAAAAGCTCACACACCACACTTCTTTTTGTTTATAGAATATTTCCAAGTCAAGAAATACTTAGTGAAAATAAATCACATTAATACTTGAGAGGTGGTGCTTCAGAACACACTTCTCTTGCCTTTTCACGTATCAGCAGAACTCAGAGTCCATTCACCACAATATAACTCAGATTGGCACTTTTGCAAATTCCTGAGATTGTGCTTCTGCAGAACTGCTATTGAATCATGTAAATATTTAATCAGCATCTAACAACTGCTGGAAATAAATATTTAGAGACAGTGCCTCTATTTTATTGTTTCAATGCACTAAACAAATAGGGAAGTATGCAATTATACATAACCCTTGGTTTGATGCAATTTAAATTTTCAGTGCTTATTCTTGCAAGTGAGGAAAAGATTAAGAACTAGACCCCAAGATTTTACAAGCTGTAATAAAGTGACTAAATGAAGAATTTCATTTTTCAATTTTTTTTCAGGCAAATGTCTATTCAAGACACTGGTAAGTTTATCTTTAGCTGAATAGTGATAGCAGCATACTTCAACTGCCTATATTTTGATTCTGTGCACATATCCATTTATTATATTAAAAAGAACAAACGCAAAATGAAACAACATGTGATGAAGAGCACTGTGGAGAAAGATATTGCATTTTAGTCATGTCAGCAGTTCTCAAAATGTGCATTTGGATATCAGAGATTTCTCATCATAAAACAGTATATTGGTTTCAGTTCAAATGATAATCTTCTTCACATTTGATATTTAAACCTGGACTGGTGTCATCTCAGTCCTCAGAAAACTGTGAGCATTGCTTTGGTTTGTGAAGAGCTGGGAAAAGGGAAGAAAGTAAATAAATATTCTAACTGCACTCATGCAAAAATATTTTTAAGTACAATGTAAATAACTAAGTGGACCTGACAACATTTATACCTGGATCCTGAACAAAAAGAAAATAGGAAGAATGTAGTTTAAAGAAATTTTAAATGTATGTCAGAACACTGCTTGAAACCTGTGGAATATTTGATCAGTGAAAGCAAAAGAAAGGAAAAGTCAAAAGACATTATAGACAGTGAAAATTTAAAAAATTAGAACAGTATAAAAACACCAAGAGAAAGAAGTGAAAATGTTTGATTGATTAAAATAAACAGAAAGTTTATATTAGCTTTTAATTGCTTCCAGACAGATGCCTTACTGTATATCCTTTAAAGTAATCACAGCTTTTGAAAGACAACTCTATACCACTTGTCCTTTGTATCACATTGGTGAGAATTCTGAAAGATTCCATCAACACAAGTTCAATCTACAGTAGTCCTGATATATCACAAATCTTGCCTGGTTTGTCATACTTGGAAAACAGTGTAAGGGCTCTTCTCACATCCAAGTCTCTCTTTAGGCGGAGAATGGCAAGCACGCTGTACTGAATAGACTTGAAATGTAACATAAGCATATATGGTACCAGCGGAAAAACCTAGGAGAATATTCTAAAGAAGTATCCGTAAGTCATAAAAGCTTATTCTTGAAATTATGTGCTTACATACCATGACATTCTTTAAGGGCACTGTGATAAATTTACCAGCTGAAGAGAGTTTCCTATGCATTGCAAATATAATTGCAGGTTTGGTACCTAGTACCAAATGTAAATCCTCACTTCATGGCAAGAATGAATCATATAGGTGAATTTCACATAAGAACGCATGCAGAACTTGGGGATTTAAAGAGATGCACTAATGCTACTATTAAGTATGCTACTGAACATGCTATGGTTCTGAAGGGGGTAGGAAAAGATGTTTCAAGACCTTTTTGACTTCAATATATAAAACAAACTTCTACTCTGGATGAGGATTTCATTCTTGTTCCCTTGTTTCCACTTGTGTTGCCATTTGCTCTTCAAAGTTCCTTCCACGTTTATATAAAGATACTGGGGGTTGTTTTCCTTATGAACATGAGTTAACCATCCAGAGTCGTTAGTCATGAGCTTTAAAGAACTCTGACTCCATGATAAGTTTTTTTTACTGAAACATCCCCTTTTCCTTTAGATCATTCATTATTTCTAAATAGAAAAATTTTGTTCATTTGTATATTTGACAACAAATGAGACACTTCGGTGTCACAGATAGAGGGCTCTAAGGACATTGGTCACCATCTACATGAATAAGGACGTGAAATTCTTAATGGTAAGACAACCGATAGAAATACTGGCCACTGGGAGAAGTCAGGCCAGAGTATTAATTTTACAAAGCCAAAAGTCTTAACATTCTCCAGGCAGGCATTTTCTGAGAATAATAGTGCTTTGATGAAACTTGGCTATTCACACTAAATTAAAGTGCAGCACCACATCTGTTAGTGCTGCATGCCATGAAAATACAGTCTCTCATAGTCTACACCAGTAATGCTGTAAACTTTTTTTCCTAAACTTTTTTCAATATATTGGTCTACAGTACTGTGATTTGAATCATCACTATAGGGCTCCAGGTCTGTTCTTCCTGGAAATTCTAAAGTTTTAGTAATCAAAAACTTTAGAATTTCCACCCTCTGGTTTCTGGTACTCATAGTGAAAATAAGCAGAATGCGCCTAATTAATCTTTCACGTACTGTGAGTACTATGAAAATGGGAACTTCCATTTGATCTGGCAAAGAGGATGAACAATTTGGCCTGAGGAGGACAACGAGAACCTGCAGCACGTGGGATTTTTCTGTGAGCATTTGTAACAATTGCTTACTGACCCACCATGATTGTTGATGAAGAAAATGCTGCAAGGAACTGACTTGGAAACTTTAACTTCCTGAATCCATCACAAATGCAGGTTTCTGTGCAGAATGACTAGCCCCCTGGTCATACATAAAAAGCAATTGACATCACACAACCTGAACTTCCATTCTGAGATTATAATCCTTACGTAGACTTTTCCTGTGGCATTGTTAGTCCTACATTTGAGTTGCTTCAGCTCTCCAAGTTCACCAACTTAGCTTGTATAATCTTGTGGGCTCTTGTCAAAGTAGAAGTGTATGAGACTAAACAGCCCCACACTAACATGTCAAACTGAGTGTTTTAAAATAATTTTAAAGTGATGCTTTTTAGAAGTGCCTGGATTCCAAGGGTCAAGAATATATGAAAATGTTCTATTGAGGGAGCAACACTTTCTTTTTTAGTCTTTCTCAAAATCATTTGGGATTTGAACACTTTCCATAACACAGTATAGTCAATATGTCTATTTAGCGTCCACTTAATTCAATGAATACGTTATACTAACTTTCTGTATGTGGGTGAATTTTGTGACCATTACTCACAGATTTTAGGAGAAAAATTGTCCAGACTCTGAAACTTGCAGGATAGTGTGCATATTTTAATCCAGGTACAAATCAATTATAGAAGAAATGGATCATAGAAGATTAAAAGTTAAAGCAACTTTGTGAGAACCTGTGTATTTCCTTTAACTACATTACTGTAAGCTAAATTTTTATTCACTTAAGCTTACATGGTCTATCCTTCAGAAAGTTGCTCTACTTGGCTTTTCTGAGATGTAATCAGAACTGCTCTGCGTTTCCCTAATTACAAACACATTTCTTTCTCCATGCAATATCCCTAAGTATGCAGCAACCTTCCTCTTGCCAGAGCTTTCTGGCATTTTCATTCCAGTTAGAATCCAAATCTACATTTTTCTGTGAGAAAAGCTGTAGGATAGACTGTAAACAGGATAATTATGTAGCAACACAGTTTAAAATGGAAGTTTTACTTGCACATCATATTGAACGTACGGTTTTTACTTCCTAATGAGCTGTAGAGATGCAACACTATTCTTCCTGAGACACAAATGCGTTTTCATTAAAGCAAATTGCAAGAATTCTTAGGTGATTTTAAGCAGAAGGCGTAAGGAAGAGAAATACAAAGCTGCATGGCTTGTCACAAAAGATACTAGCAACCATTGTACTGGTCTAAGATAGCTAACCTGTGTCCACTTCGCATGGCCTCCTTTATCTCTGCCTATGGAATAGTTCTGGAAAGGAATCAACCAGAAAAAAAAAAAAAAAAAAAAAAAACCTGTAAAGAATAAAAAGTAGCCTATTTTTCTGTGTCCTTTACCAATGCCAAAAGCACCTCATGTGAGAAGATTATTTCAGGATCTTGGAAAATATTCAGAAATGTATCTCAGGAGCTGACTCAAGCCAGAGCTTGATCAATAACTGTCACCGATTTTTTAACATTTTGAATGAAAATCTCTCATGATGGGCTTGAACAGAAAATCTGCAGGTTTTTTTCCACAGATTTTCTGGATGAGTTTTGTGCTTCTTAAGAAAACTCAACTGAAAGTTAGTGGAAAAGTAGTTGGAGGCTTTCATATTTTTTTGTTCTTTTGGAAGTTATTAAAATATTGGCTGATACATCAACCATTGCTCATGGAATAAAAACTACCAAAAACTGGCTGTATTCAGTCACGTATCATTTTAAACAGTACTCGCTCACCTCTCTGTTAATTAGAGACATTGAAATAAGTGAACTTACTTGCCTATTTCACTCAGGAGGATAAAAATACTGCATGCACTTGTGCATTGTTCATAAGTGTAAGCCAACTGCTTGGAAGTACTGAAATTTTTAAATAGTACTCTTTCAAAACATTTTCACCGCTTACTACACTTGATATATTAAATAAGAATCTCACTTTCACCAGAAAAATTTGAGGGTGATTTGTAATTACAAACACCTGCAAAATAATTTTAGATGAAAAATTGTTAACGCAGTAGTTCCTCATTATAGCTCATGCAATGGAAATGCAGGCATTTTTGAGAAAATTTTTCATGCCCTCAGCTGTTCCAACGTTTGGCCAATTCTCCTTGAATCTGTACTGAAACTGAATAATAAACATCATTCTCTTGCTCAAGTGGGTAAATGGCCTCTGTGTTTGAAGTGAAATAATCTGAATTATGTTCCCACCCCTGGAAGTAAGTGCCTGGAAGCACAGGTATATAGCTCAATGATAAATAATATGTTAATGGATAGCCTGTTTTCTGACTAATAACTGAACAACTCTTGCAGGATCAGACTAACACACACTTGTTTACATCAAAGTGTTCCTCAGGAATGATGACCAGTCAGTTTACCTATCTCTAAAAAAAAAAAAAAAAAAAAAAAAAAACATGACTGTAGCCAAACCTACCTGTTTCTTTTTCTGGTGCATTCAGTGTTGCCCATCAATGAAATTAGTTGTTCATACCTACATTAGCAGAAACTAGTATAACATCAGCAGGTAGCAGAAAACTTACCAGTGATTGTATTGATATGTAACTTTAAACAGTATTCATTCACCTTTCTATTGAGTAGATGTTGATATCACACCTTTCTTGACCTCTTCTACTTAAATGAAGATTAAATAACAGCCTAACCTCTGAGAATAACAATAATAAAAATAAAATACTGTTTTGTCCTGGCCCATACAGCAAATGCTGAAATACTGTATGGAGAGATGCCTTTTTATGTACGAAACTATGTAAGAAGAGGTATGGAACCACTGCCATCTCTGCAATGATGCATGTATAAATGTTGCAAGGGTATTTTTCAAAAGTTATTCAAGCAATTCTCTTCATATAAGCTTGCCAATGTACCCCTAACAAGGTAGATGTGGCTCTATAGGTACAGCTGCTGGCCATAGGTAGAGATGAGAACAGGATTTTAGAGGACCTAGAACATAACTGAGTCTTCTCTCAATAGATAAATGCTTCCTCAGCAATTTTCTCTAAGCTTCAGTTCCTGCATCACAGGTATTTGGTAGGCAATTGGAGGAAAAGAATCAAGTGGGGACATAACCCGAATATGAATGAATCCATAAAAGAACAACCCCCTACACAAGTGTAATGTAAAAATATCAGTGGCTTACATTGCTTTCCAGCAAGAGAAGCAGGGCAGCTCTTTGAACGCATGCAGTATATAAAGCAGAATCAAAAATTTCCTAATGCTCAGTATAAGCGTTTTGCATTTAAAATGCTATAGCTAATATGAAAAGCTTGCAAAGTAATTTACAGACTATCTCCAAATTTTTTGTCATCGCTTAGGTATCTGCAGCACAGATCTCATAAATACCTAAGATGTAGGTGGCTAACTAGCAATTTGGAAAGAAGCCAGTTAAGATGAAGAATGAAAAGGAGAACTCAAGAGATCCTGATTTAAAGTTCTTTAATCTGTCTCCCAGTACTGCAACAACAAATATTAATGGTAAGAAAAATATATTCCAATATATTCTGAGAACACACAGCTTAAGTTCAGTGATGAGAGCAGCTATAGAGTCTAAAAAGTTTCAGTAGTTAAGTTTGTTATACGGAGCACTCTATCTCACTCCATAACAGATGGAATTTTATAGGCATAGTTAGTTTTTAAGTGACTGAGGGAAGTAGCCATTAAAGTCACCTTCTTTAGATTCGGTATTTTCATTATAAATCAGTTTTTTTATATACCCATATAATTTTTCAGCATGTGACTTTGTAATTTTGGTGCAGAAATCTCTTCCTCCAATTAGTTTGCTCTGCAAAAACAAAAGCATTCTGTAGCAATGTACTAATATCCTTAATACAGAATCCACTTGGTGGATTCACATACTGAATGAACAACAGAGGTTGTTCTCAACTGGAAGTAAATTACACATTGTATGAAGCCTGAGGATTCTGAAGTATGAATAGACAACATTTTTAGAATTACTACAGACTAATTGAATGCATATTTACACATTCAGTGAACACAGCCAGTTTCAAACCTTATCAAGTTTTCGGTTTCTTCCATGATACTGAAAGACCTTTGCATATTCAAGTGTAATGCAACCAGTTGTATTAGGAGTGTGGAACAATTGCTTAATATTTGCAAATATTTGAACTTCTCCTACAAAAACATATTTCAGCTGCTTTTACTTTAGTCTGCTTTTCAGGTGTGTACTGATTTTATGGGTGTGAATGCTTCAGGGAATGTCAAGTGTCTTCACAAGAATGATGCTTTTCTTGTTGTGCTTGATTCTTTTGTTTGTTAAGCTGTCTTTAAGGCAGTGCTGGTAAGTAAATGCATTCTTCAGCCCTGACCCAGAGAAGACTTATGAACACAGTTAAGTTTATGTACTGTGAGAGGCCTCATTCACTGGTGATTTAGAGTAATGTTTCACAGACATTTTTTACTTTAGCCCCTAGAGAGGATGTAATAATACATACAAAACTGGCTCACCATAATATTTTCCTTTGAAAAGAACAGAAGCAGAAGTATATGCTCTTAAAATTCACACAGATTGTATATTCTGAAGTGTAAAGTGGTTGGAAATAGTTACTATTAATACAATTGGAGTAACAAACAAATATATGTGCATCTTTTATTCTAGAAAATATGCAGGTTTTCCACATATCATTTATTTTTACATACTCTATGAGCAGATACATCTTCACTCCTATGTTATCCTTTGAGGAAGAGATTATCATAATGCCTGGCTAAATCAAAACCCATAGTATATTGCTCAAATGACACATAATGATAACTCAGTGGAATCCTGTGCTCATTTTCTACTGACTACATAAGCCCACAGAGAAAGCTTTCAGTATGAGGGAAAGTGCAAGTCCCTTCACTCAATTTTCTACATAAAAGAAGGTTACTCGGAGTTTTATTGGAAAGGAATGAATGCTAAAGTGTTGCCTGAAATAACAAGAGGCATTGAATTTAGTCCATTTGATATCAGAAAGGCCAGTAGCCACAGGTGTCTTGTAGCACTCGTGTAATTGACTCTAAGTCTGCTGAAGCTGGGTTTGCTGCCATTCTGGTCAAAATAATGACACCACTGGCACATGTCCTGCACTTCTAACAGCATTTCTAGCAGGCTTATAAAAATAACTCCTTACTGCAACACCTGTTACCAAATGCCCTCACTTGCTCTGCTTTTCCACCATTATTTTTGTTTTCACTCTTCTTCAGAGCGAAGGATCCTGGAAGCACCATTAGCTCCATCACCAGGCCTGCTCGGTGCAGGTGCATTGCTGCATTTACTGTAGAAAGTTCACTTGAGTGATTAGAAACTGCTAAGTGGCCCAAAAGTAATTTTTTTTTTTTTTCCCAATTCTAAGTCCACAGAGTCTTTGTTTCTACATTAATAAGACAACAAAAAAGGTGGGCAAAAGAAGTGAGGTTGAAACACAACTGCAACATTATTGCTGCAGTAATTGACATTATTTTGCAATTTAACAGTTCTCATACTGTGTAAAAGAATTGTTTCCCTTGAATAATACAGGACACATTTGTAGCATTTTTAAAACACATCTTCCCATCATTGTTATTTCCTTTTCTTCTTAGCTTTGAAATGTAATCAATTTAAATTGCAAATGGCATGTTCTTACAATGTTTAAAAGTGTATCCAAGATGTAATTCTTCAATGTTCTGCAGCAGAAGGAAAATAAAAAGTTTATATGCAAACCTAGCACAGGAATAAACAACTCACTGAAGAAGTTCAACACATAGCTCAGTGATAGTGAGCCTTCCTTTCTAGGTACAACTACTGCACTGTATTGCTTTTTGTTTTGAAAATAAGCCTCTGGAATTAACAGTGTCTCCAGGAGCTGAAGGCTCCTACAAATGCAGGCATTTGCTTTTGATTGCTTCTCTCTTCCACAATACTTAGAGAATTAGTTTAGAGTAGGAGAATGTTGGAAGGTGGAAATTGCTGAGCCACTAAAGCAGTGCCACCACCACCTCAGAGGAAAGAACTGAGGGAGCAAAAGTCCAAAGAAAGATCAATAGTGAACAATTGCACGATTGAATGAGGAGCGGAACACATATGACCTGACAATAGCAGGGAATCAGACACTACACTTAATCAGTAAAACGTTTTAATCATTGACTAAGTAGTTTGATGTCCTGTCTTGCTCATCTTTTCTTTCATCTTATTCCCTTCTAATCTGCTGTAACCGTAACTTTGCTTTATCATCTAAGCACCAGTTAAAAGATATGTAAGGAATTAGCAGCTTGATGCTGGTAAACAACATAAGCCCATGAACTTAAAGCTCACTGGATTTGGGAGATCTTTACAGTGCACAGTCTGGTCAATAGGATACGATATCGCATAGCTCTTTGGAGATAGTATATTAAAACTTACAATAATCTGTTTCTACTACTGATGAATAGCAGAGTACAATCTCTTTTTTGTGGCACTGCACTTATGTACTTGAACTCTTTGCCAAAAGAGATTTAGGGTGTTTTCTGCAGATTTTTTTCTGATAACTGGGGATTCAACGACTTCTCTGTTTAACTGAAAATACAGATTCAGATTACCAATAACCTTATTATTGGCAAATGTTCTGCATCTTTCACACAGGACAGAAAACCATAATCTAAACAGAGAGGTAATAATAGCTAACAGTTTTTAACCTCCTAAAGCTTGAAATAGCAGAAGACCAGGGAGAAAGTTATCAATTTCAATTTGTTTTCATTCTATTCTTTCTCCAGCAATAAGCACTCATGAGAGCAAACTTATTCCTAACACCTCAAGCTATTGCAGCGACATATAATAAGATCACACAGACTTCTGAACTCAAATTTTATTGAGCTGGACATAGAGTAATATAAATAGATTGTAGTTTTCAATGCAGGTAGAGCCACAAAATTTGAAGGAGCCTCTTCTGTTTGATTACCTTTCATTAGGAGCACTCAGGTGATATTTCCTCTTTTGTCATTTCTCGCTCAGTTATAGCGCAAAATTGAGGATAATATTTAGTGAAAACTTCTACCTCTGTAGACCAATGATGATTTTCTTCAACACAAGTGGCATATTGCTCTATTTATAACCAGAAGCATCTTACTTTCTAAGTTGACATAAATAATCTTGTAACATCATTAAATGATAAAGGTCTTAGTTTAGTCCTTGTTTCTTTTTCTTCCCCTTCAAACTATTCATTTTTATGTGTTTACTTACAAAGAGAATTAAAATAATCACCTAGTACAAACTATTTTTCAGTGAAATCATGGATTTCAATTGATTAAAATAAAAAATTTTAGATTATTTTAATGGACAAGAAAATTTAAATTTCAGAGAAGAAATCCCATTGTTATTGTAAAATAGTTTAGGTTTTAGAAAAGGTCAGTTACAAATCCATAAAAGAGCTTTTACAACAAGAATAATCACTTGCATTACCTTTTCTACATACAAAACCATTGCAGATTATCTACTTTCTACTTACAAAAAGTCCAATTACAAAAATGATGCTGCAGAAGTCTCCAGAATTTATATATGTGCCAGTGATCCCCCATACAAATTATGACTGCACAAATTCAGCTTATAGTATATACAAGCAATAAGGAGATCAGGTTGTATCATGAAAGATTTTATGCTTTCAAAATTAGAAAATTGTAAAACTGCTGATCAATTAAAAAGATCAAGAACATATTGAACTCTTAATGAGGAACTCTATTAAAAAAAGAGTATTGCAAAAGAGATATGAATGCTAAGGAAGTCAAATTTGTCAGTTTATTAACATAAAGAAGGTAAATACAGTTCCCTTAGTAGGAAAAAAATGTAATTATTTCCTTTTTAAAATGTCATACCTGATCTGTCTGCTAAATAACATCTACAATCTCAACACGGTAATGTTGCTTACTAGATTTTCAAGAATTGTAGTAAGTATAGAAAGAAGGCACCATTATTAAAATTAACATAAACCCCCACGATAACCTTTCTAATGAACCAGATAAAGCTGTGTATGAGCAATTTCACAGTGATGCCATAGCTCTACCTGGATTTCTCAGTGATCTGAGATGACAACTGAGTAACTAATTTTACCTCACATTTCCAAAGCCACCTTCTGTACCTCCTTAAACAGAGAAAAATCAGTGTTTTGAAAATGTTGAAAAAGCAAATAAAAATCTGTATACTCAAAGAATATTAGGATGTTACAACCACAAAATAAACAAGAGTTAGGCAAAACAGACTATGATAACAAAAGAGAATAAATAGAAGGCTTACCCCTATCCTGGGCTCACCCACAAAACACCAGCAAAGGTGATCTCCAGAAGAGATCCTTCCCCACTGGTAGCCACCTCTTAAATAAGCCTAGAAGGGGCTCCACCCCTTCCAGCAGCACAGGTGAATTGCCTTCACCTGTGCTCCTCTGGCTGACTCATGGCTCGCCTCAGGTGATCAATCAGAGGTTCAGGCTGTGACTCAGCAGTTCCCATACAAAATCAAAGTTCTGATATTGAAATAAACTATAACATAGACAAATTAAAATTCCCTGATGTAGCTTACATTTATTTCTAAAGATAGATCAGGACTCAGAGAAGGACTTCCCAGTGGGACATCCATAAGGCTGTAAAACTGGAAACTAAATCTTTATCCCAATATTGCCTTCTGTGCTGTCTTCAGTTAGGTATCGTTGACCACAAGTGAACTGTGTAGCATTATAACAACTCCAATCACTGTCTTTGTCCTCCGGAGGCCTACAAAGCATATGGCTATCCTTTCTTTTTCCTGCTTCTCTTTCTTCTTCCCTTTCTCAACTGCCTGCCTTTCTGTATATCTAGAAATGAGCCATTAGGAATGGTGTGAAGACATGAAACATCCTTATCGTCAGTAATGTGAGAACAATGTCTCTCCAGTACAGGAAATTAAAGACATGAAATAAATTCCATACACTAATACTACAAGGACTGGAGTGAACAGTGGCTGGAACTTAAGCAACACCTAACTGAGACTGTAAGAGTAGTCTTTTTTCTGCAGAAGGTATGGGCCTCTCCACTGTCAAATAAATCTTGTGATTCACAGCAACATAGTGGATCAAGTTTGTTAAATGCTAAATATTTAGATTTGAAATGGGGTTGGGAGTGTGAAAGAATGTCTTCCTTTGTCTTCAGAATGCCAAGAAATAATCCTTTTTCTCAGAGGAATTATTTCACAATGATAATTTATGCAATGCATTGAGGAGACTAACATTAGCTGGTAATTAAAACAGAAGAAATACAAAATCTCCACTTTCTGTAAAATAAGTCAGCAGCTTATTAACTTATGAGGACACTTGCTGGTTAAGTGACCTGCCAATATATGAATTTAGACAATAAGACTCAGGTTGAAAAACAGAATCTGAATGAGCCACTATTTCAGAACTTTTTTTCTTTAAAAGATTTAATAGACATTTACCTTTGAGGACATAGTTGCCTCTCTTATAAAGGATAGTGATAATCACAGCAGTGACGAAAAGCACTTACTTTTTCATAAGCGCTCTTGTAAATAAGATATAGCCCTTAGGAACTGTTACTAGCTGCATTATCACCATAGTATCAAAACTTAAGTTCAGTCCATTATAACAATGAATGATTAGAATCATAAAGTCATAGAATCTTAGAATCACAGAATCATGAAGGTTAGAAAGACCAGTAAAAACATCTAGTCCAATTGTCCGTCTGCCACCAAACTTGTCCACTAAATCATGTTTCTTAGTACCACATCTACATGTTTTTTTAACACCTCCAGGTATTGTGACTCCCTGGGCAGCCCATTTCAGTACCTAACCACTTTTTTGGAGAAGAAATTATTCCTAATATCCAACCTGAATCTCCCCTGGTACAGCTTGAGGCCATTCCCTCTCATTCTATTGCTAGTTAGTCAGAAGATGAGACCGATTCCCCACCTCCCCACAACCTCCTTTCAGAGAGTTATAGAAGACAATAAGATCTCCTCTCAGCCTCCTCCAGACTAAATAATACCTCAGTTCCCTCAGGCACTCCCCATAAAATTTGTGCCCCTGAGCCCTTGCCAGCTACATCACCCTGCTGTGGACACACTCCAAGTTCTCAGTATCTTTCTTGTAGCAAGGGACCCAAAACAGAACACAACTGCCTGGCCTCACCAGAGCTGAGTATAGGGGGTCGATCATTTCCCTGCTCCTGACAGCAACACTATTTCTGATGCAAGCTGGATGCCATCGGCCTTCTTGGCTATGTGAGCACACTGTTGACTCATGTTCAACTGAGTATCAGCCAACACCTCCAGCTCTTTTTCCTCTGCACAGCCTTCCAGACACTCTGCCCCAAGCCTGTAGTGTTGCTTCAACCCAGCAATTGGTCTTGTTGAACTTCATCCCATTGGCCTCAGCCCAGCGACACAGCCTGTCCACATCCATCTGTAGGATCTTTTTATTCTCAGGCAGATCAACAATACCTCCCAGCTTGGTGACATCTGCAAATTTACTGGGAGCACACTTAATCTCCTAATCCAGATCATCAATAAAGTTATTAAACAGGACAGGCCCCAGTACCAAACCTTGGGGAACACCATTTGTGACTGGTTGCCAATTGGATTTAACTGCATTCATCACCACTCTCCAGACCAGGCTCTCCAGTCAATATTTTACCCAGCAAACTGTAGTTATCCAGTCAGTCTTTCTTTGAGATTACTCTTTATAGCAGACTGAAGTACCTTTTTTCCTTATTTATTTATTTATTTATTTATTTATTTATTTATTTATATTTGTATTAGTGTTGTGGCTTTAATCATCATTTCTATTCGTTTTATTTTATTACTAACTACCTGCCAGATTCTTATTGGTGCTCAGCTCAGCATTCCTCTTCAAATTTATGGTAGGGTGAACTTCAAAAAGGTGTTCTAAGGTAAAGGAAGAGTCAGGAATTCATTCAGGTGTATTTGTGCACAGCTTCTGTGGGTCAGAAATGACCTACACTCACTTGAAACTTATAGCCTTTCAGATGAGGCTTCAGAAATGACCAAGACTTGTCAGTACAATGAAAACTGAAACTAGGAAGCACATACAAAAACAAACTGGTTGGAATCCTAAAGTTCAAAAGTGATCCATTTAACTTTTAGTGTAAAGCCCAAGGAGATTTTTCTACTGTTTTCAATCTTCAGTTACCTTATTTAGCACAAATTCTGATTGCAATTATGTAAATTAAAACAGTTAAAAACAAAGACAACTGCAAAAGTTCCCACTTGCAGGATTGTCCTTCTCTAATTTGCTCTTTCCTGGAACCTCTAACACAAATATGAGAAATAATTCTTCAAGGATAAGCACCAGAAGCTAGGTTGTGCACCACTGCCATCTTCGGTACGAGCTAGGAATGGCTTGCACGACGGTCATTCAAAAGAAACATGTTGAAATAACTCATTTAAATATAATCAGATGGTTGGAATTTGACAGCAGAATGGAACAGATTTTTCCACTGTTTGCAGTGCTACAGAAATCAATAGACACAGCTTTTCTGTGCTGTATGCATATTTTTAAAAAAATATTTGGAGATTGAAAATCCATGCACAATAAATAGGAAAATTAAAATATCTCATATTACTTTGCCAAATGATGGGGTAATAGACACAAACATATTGTTCTGCAAAAAACTGCTTTAAGAAGAAAAAGTATGAATTGATTCATTTAGTCAAACACTGCTTGAACAGATGGTGTGATTAACAACTAGTATGTTAGCCATCTCAGGAGCTTACAAGAAAAGTAAACAAATGTCTTAAAAACATATCACTTTATTCCCCAAAAGGTATTTTTCATTCATTTATTAGGAAAATGTGAAAATCTATATATTTATGATAGAGCTCTGAATATTTGGAAGATAGTAATCCTGGTTGGTAAAATAATTAAGATCTATTCTTAAACGCAGCCTCCAAATCTTCCAGATGTTGTTTTTTGCCTGACCACCTTAACTTCTGGTCACATTACACCATGATGTGGAGAAAAAGTGGAGGGATATTAATCCCTCAGACCTTCAGTTGGTACCTAGCACCAATCAATAAGTACTGCATGAGAAGTTCAAGAAATGCCTACATTTCATATAAAGAATAATTTGCATCATTCTAATAGTACAAAAGCCCTAAAAACAGCCTGAAATGTGTGATGCACAGAAAATGCCAATTTTTTTTTTCTTTTTCTTCACTGCCAGCAGGAGGCAGAACCAAACCAAACCAAACCAGACAAGATTTTGTTGGCTTATGCTGCCTTTCAACAGTTCTCAGCTATTCATGACAAGCAATGTAGATAGCAACAAGCCTTTTGCTTGCTTGGGTGGTCAGGACTGGAAGAGTCCTTCTGCACTTTTTCTGTCTGAAGTTTCTTGAATACTGCTGTACATGCCCTATCTCCTTGGATCAGTTTTTAGGAACAACTTTTAAGGTGGAAAAAGAAACACAGAATGATGCTAACAGCATTGAGTAGGAGAATAGAAATAGAAGCAGAAACAGTTTTTATTGTCATTTAGAAAATGCTCAGACATCATACTGCAGAGCAAACCAAGAGTCAAGCCAGAAGGACTTGGTACTATGCTTGCATCTGACTTCAACCTGCCACAAACAAATTCAAGCTAAAACCATGTAAAAAACCCTTGAATGGAAAATTAAAATGTGATCCATAAAATTAATTTCAGAGAACCATACCTTTCCTTTTGGACCAAAAATTGAGCCAGGCTTGACCCGGAGGAAAAATGGTTACATTATACTATGTTTCATTGATTCAACAAGGCACCTCTCAGTTATATTAGCTTATTCATCCAGATGGAAAAGTGGAATGATAGTATTATTACTACACAAAGTATATTACTGCCAGACAGTGCAAAATCAGAGCCCATGAAAAATGATTTTATTACCAGGAAAAGATTAGAAAATTCCAAATTATATTGTAAACATTCATTTCTTTGATTCTAATGCAGCTGGGATGTGAGAAGGAAACACGTTACCAAAAATATTTGTGGGATTAATGTATAGTATTATGCCAGATTCTGCCAGTGCATACCTTATTTCAGTATGTTCTCTGCTGAAAAATGAGAGCGTTGTTAATGTAAGTTTTCTTGCCCTCATGCATGGTCTTCTCCTAACATTTTCATCAGCTGGAAAAGCTGCTTCAGAAACAAAAAGTTGGAAGCAATCTTTGTTGCTATTCAAAAATGACAGAAAGTTTTTTGGAAAAGACCAAGACACAGAAAATATGGATCAGTGCCACTGAATTTTCATCACTTTCTTTTTCACATATCAGTTGTAAAATAGCAATGTGCTTTACACAGGAAATATAGTAGTGGCAGGGACTGTGTTTCTGATAACTTGTGGAAGTGGGAGTCATAACCACCAGGGTGAAGTTAAAAGTAGATGGTTATTTACTGATAAAAACACCCCTCTATCTTCACATATCTCCTTCAAGCTTTCCTTTGTCTTGATACCTCTAAATATATCAACACTAGCCAGCCAACAACTAACTCACCTATTAATATTGCCTCATTTTTTTCTGGTTTTCTCTTTTAGTTCCAGTCTCTCTGTTAATTTGAACTTTTAGCTTTTGGAGATGGGGACTGTTTTCTTCATGTATGCTCATATGTCACAAAACCAGGTGAATGTCTGCGTCTCTCAGGTTCTCAGGCATTTCAGCTAGAAATTATTATGATAAATATGCAGATCCAGAACTGTTTCCAAAAGATGAGTGCCATAGGCAGTGATATCAATTAGTAAGTCCACAAATAATATACAGGAGAGACAGAGATGAAAAGCATTGTCTGGACTCTGATGAGAAAGAAAAGGATAGTCATTGTGAAGTGGTACTAAAAGTTACTCATATCTTAAAAAGCTAATTTTGTTTTTTTTCCAATGTTGCATTTTTATTTGGTAGAACGGGGATTTTTAATGCTGTGGGATATAAAAGTGCTTGCTTAGATTTCTGAGTGCCCTTTTAGCCTAAAAAATATGCTATTAAATAACTGATCCATCACATGTGAAGCCCCACCCAATAGTTCGTCTTTACTGCACAACATTACACAATGGTGATGTACAAGGATGGAGGAGAAAAAATAAGTACAACAAATAGGCAAGCAAATGCACATGATCACAACTCAGGAAGCATGAAAAGAAATTCAGTGTCAAAGATGCAAAACTCCCTATCAGCCACCAATATCAATAGAATTTCCAGTCAGGATGGTCTCAGTGGATTTCAGATGCAGTGATGGTGCTGGGCATAAGGTAATTTGCTACTCTGCATATTAAAATCCACTGTTGACTGGCTACAGGTGTAATAATCTCATTCATTCTAGCAGAATTTATTATTTTTGACACTAAGATATTCTCCATACCTCATTTATGCTTTAGTATCCTGCCTTGTCATGAGCTATGCAAACTAATGGAAAATCAATTTTTCTTAGAGCATTTAAAGGGTGAAAATCCCAGCACCTTGAGGATTTAGGCACTTCTATGAATTTCTGAGGCTTTAAAATGTTGGTGAAAAGAAATAAAATTTCCAAATTTCCACAGGTTTTGCTTGTACAGAAATCCAGTGGGCAGTTTATAGGCAATTTTATAAGGTATATGCCAGATATCAGAGGAAAAGAAAGAAGAAATGTTATAGAAATGGGAAATCATAAAATCGTTCTCTTGCACTATAAAGAATCACACTTCAGCTTTGTTGGTATGTTCTCCCCAGGCTTCCTTTGTAATCACTGAAGAATGAAAAACTTCCCTTGGAAGTTTACTCTTCCTCTGATTCCAGAGAAGTTTGTCTCTTCTCAGTGACTCTATAGGAAAGCCAGCAGGATCAGCACAGCATATTTTGCCACTGGAATATTTGCTTCTTCTAGAACTTTTCTGTCTGTATCACTTCAGCCTTTTGATATGTACACAGAGCTTGAATCCCATTTTGGTACTTCTTCAGTAGGGTTAATGTGAGAGAATAAAACAACTTTCAGGTACTGTAATCTTTACTGTAGCTGACAGTTAAGGAACTTTTCCAGTTTTCCTCATAGTGGTATTTTGGAAATATAAGTTTGTCCCTCTGCCTCTGTTTCCTTCACTTAGCAAAACAGGATATCTTCCTTTCTGAGAGCTGAAGATTTGCTCTGCAACATAAATACAATGTAGATTTCAAGTATATTTTAAACTCCTCTCTGACTAGGATTTTTTCTGGTTCCTCATTATAATCCAAAGCTCATAGCTTACATTCAACCTCCACAGCTTTCCCAAATAACAGTTAGATTGGCAATCATAGCACTGGTAAATTTGCCATGTAGTTAAGGAGCTCAGCCTCTCTCCCTGACATAAAAGCTGACGCCACAGTCCCTGGCAGAACTCTGTAGCTTTAGCTGAAGCGTACCTATGGCATCCTACCCTCTGCATAGCCCAGGACTTCATTAAGTATTCCACTGGAAATTCACTTCAAAATCTGAAATGTCCATTCATGAGTATGCGCTGCATACAATTTTAAATTAAAGTGACATAAAGAATGAAATGTTTTCAAAATTCTTGTTTTCTTGATGTCTGTAGCTTTTCTGCTTACTTTGATAATGAACTAAACTTCATTTCTCTTTCTTCTTCTCTAGAAAAACATGCTATGTTCAAACAAAACCAAATTGCTTTGAGTGAAATACAATAAAATCAGCAATTTTTCTTTAAAATAGAACTATTGAAAAAGCATAGAGTCAGAAGAACACTACTAATTCAGTGATGAGAAGATTTATCTGTCCTACTTTCTGTACCTCAGCAGTTCACTACCTCTACTCCATACAGGGTTTCCATTGTTCTGCCAGATATTCTTATGGATGTACTTTTACTTGCTGGGAGCAATTCACCCTGAATTGCCTTTCACAGAATCACAGAATCACAGAATCACAGGGGTTGGAAGGGACCTCCAGAGATCATCGAGTCCAACCCCCCTGCCAAAGCAGGTTCCCTACAGCAGGTCGCACAGGTAGGCATCCAGGCAGGTCTTGAACATCTCCAGAGAAGGAGACTCCACCACCTCCCTGGGCAGCCTGTTCCAGTGCTCCGTCACCTCACTGTAAAGA